>NW_015112641.1:278722-376934 GCF_001443285.1 Poecilia latipinna | reverse complement strand
TCTGACTTTCTTCCCATCTAGACCTGTACAAGTCCTAGAGAAGTTGAGCCATGATAATCCTCTCTAAAGAACGGACTGTTCCTTGCAGTCCGAACCTATCTTCTTCTGTGGATGATCCAGACCACACAGTGATGGATGAACACAGGACAGGCTGGACGGTGTAGGTCAGACTTCTTGAGTTGTTGCAGGAAGTCCAGGTTCTATGTGTGAGAAGCATCTCAGATCCAGAGATACACTTAAAAAATATGCCAACTCACAGCCTAAAAAAAAAATCAAGTTTATGAAACTTAAAAGTGTCAGTATGCAAGTTGTACACCTTTAGTTTACAGAACAGGACTAACTTGATCATTCTGAGTTGCATTAACTTGTGAAATTTCAGTGACTAACTTAAGAAATCTGAGTATTTTGGAATTATTTAATCAAAATCCAAAACCTTTTGTTAACTAAATCTACTTATATAATAAGAAATTACTTGATTGAAACGTTTCCTGGCTTCTGTTTTTTATTTGCTTCTCTGCTCAAACTTTGACAGAAAATATTGAACAGTAAAAGGTTTTTTGTTTCTTTCAAAATGCTTTGATACTTAAAACATTTGAAGCATTGTATTGCAATATTATGCAAAAAATTATTTTCTTTATTTTCACTTTTTTCTTAATAAAAACTATTATTTAAATTAAGCTAAAGGAAGATAGGAAAACAACATTTTAAAAGTTTCTGTGTGTTTAAAAGTTGAGTAGGATATACATCTCATTCATGGTGCAGTTTAATGCAAATGTAAATGCTAAAAACTAGCTAATAAGCGCTCTATTGCTCTGAAAAGTAGCTTCATTCTTGATGAAATGGCTGGATAGATGGAGCCTTGGAGTCTGTTTTTGTCTTAAACATCTTAAAACCAATTTTTGTTACAAATAAAGTGATTTAATTAGTTGCTGCTGATGGTGGCCCAATGCATTGTGGGACACCTTGCTACCCAGTCCCTGCCGTCATATATTAACCAAAAGCCTCAACAGAATCAATTATTGCAATATGTAAAAACTAATAAAGTTATGTTGTGAGATTTAAGTATTACAAACCTAAAATAACATGATGCATTTTTTAGCTGTACATAAAGTAAATAGCAAAGACATCTTGGCATTGTAAGTTATGAGTGAATAAAGTCCAGACTTTTCCATGGTAAACAATATTAAGCTGAAGTGTCACAGTGATGCAAAGTGTTCAATGTTTTCCTCTGAAATTTAGTAAGGGGAGAAGTAGAAAGTAACACAAAAAGAAAAAAAAACTAAAGCACTTTTTACGTGTATGTATTATTCTTAAAATATTCCAAACCAAAAAAAAAAAGTACAATTATCAAAAACGTACTCTTTCTAAATTAACCAGAGTAGAGTGAGGTGATGAGACTTTTCATCCACAAAGTCCAATGAATTAACTAAAAGTGAGTGTTGTTAGCAATTTGATGAAACTGGTTTATTATTTTCAATTAAATACAATGTTTGCAGTTACAGTGTGGGGCGGTTCCCAGGAACTGACAGACAAACAGACACAGTTGAAGGTGTGGAGATGTCCCAGCTTATGTCATACATTAACACAGAAGTGTTAATGTATGACATAAGCTGGGACATCTCCACACCTTCAATTGGTTTTCCACAGAACCGGGATTGTTTGGTAAAAATATGTTTAACGGATCCAGTACCACTGAAAAGAGCCTCAGAGAGCCACCGGCTAAATATCCTGAGACTGTTTCTTTCCTTAATGAAGGAGTTTATACCCAGCAACTCAGAGAAACTCTGCCTCCGCCCTGAGCAACAGGTGGGGTTAGGTGGGCTCTGCTGCACAGGATCAGTGCATTTCTTAACTATTCTGATTATAAATCTGATGAAAACTTATAATCATGTAGTTTGACTAACTGTTGAGAAAAGTAGGGGTGATATAGAATAGAATAGAATAGAATAGAATAGAATAGAATAGAATAGAATAGAATAGAATAGAATAGAATAGAATAGAATCAGAATCACATTTATTATCTGATCTCTTCTTGGTTCTTACTACTACTTTATGCCAGAGTACATCCTGTTTTACTCATGCCTCTTATCATTTCTATGTTTAAAAGTACAGCTATTCTGCACTTTTAAACCCTCTAAGTTTTTTTTAATTGTTAAGTCTAATGCTCCGTTCACACTGCAGCCTGAAGTGACCCAATTCTGATTTTTTTTTTGCCTTAGTGCGACTTGCATCTGATTTTTTCATGTCAGTCTGAACAACACAGGCGAATGTGACCCAGGCCTGTTGGGATACATGTCCGATTCAGATGTGACCTGAATCTGAACGGCCAGGTCGCATTCACCCCGCCTATGGCTTTGGGAAGCAAAGATAAGCACATAAAGATAAACCTACTGATTATTTTAAATGACAAAGTGATGAGACAGAAGCACAAAACTGCTCTGCTTTGCAAAATTATGCTATCCCCTCCCCCTCTTAAACATTTCAACATTTTTTCATATTTGGCATATTTAATGGAATTTGTATAATAAACCAACAGAGAGTAGAGTGTAACAGTAAAGTGGTAAGTGGTTTTAAACAGTAAAGAGTTGTTTGCGCTTGTATTTAACCCTGATTAAACCGATAACACTAAATAAAATTCAGCCATCAAATTATTAGACTGACTCAGATTTCACAGAATTCATAGAGTCCATTAATGATGGCTGATCTACACTGGTGATACTCGACAAACGGCGAGTTCAGAGACGCGCAAGCGGGAAGAAAACAACCACCATGGCGGACTGTAATGAGGATTAAGTTGTTAATATATTGGATCTGGTTGCACAACAATTTCAAAATTGTAAGCTATGCTGGTAATGATTTCTTTGAGACACTAAACAAGTCTGATTTAATTTCATTATCTGGAGCTCCTCCATTTAAGTAGTCTTTCTGAACTGCCTGGTGTTTCCTGAGCAGAACCATGACAGAGTTTCATCCTGCAGGACAGCCGGGTTCTTTCCTGCTCACTCAGAACCGAACCAGTGAAGCTGAACAGAAGAGGTTCTGTCCTCAGGCCTCCAGGATCCACAGCAAAATCTGATGGGACAAAATCAGAGCTTGTTTAGGGAAAGCAGATAATAAAATCAAATCAAAAATCTGCGGCTTTTGATGAAACTGTAACTATTCAAACCACAGGATTTGAATGAACGTCTAAACCAGGTGATCAGGAATCGTTGGTTGTTGTTTGTTTTCCAGAGAAGCTGTTGCTGGTTATTGTGAAATCTCCTCCGTTTATTAGCTTTTTTCTCAGGAAGCTTCACCTGAAAGAGGCCCCACTACTGCAGGCTGTCAGTCACCCTCCTCCTCCAGGGAACAAGAAGCTTTTCAGTTTGAACGTTTTTGGATCATTCACAGACACAAACACATTTGATGTGTATTGATAAATTTAATGTCTTCTTAATGTTTATTATAATTTCATGATGTAAAGCACTTCCTTGTTGCTAAAATGTTTTGTACAAATACATTTGAAGTTGAGGCTTGAACTTCAATACAAACAGAATGTCAATGTCAAATTTATTTACTTTAAAACAGGTATAAAACTGCACCAAAGTGCTGTACAAGAACGACATGACAGAGTAAAAACAATACATCAATTAAATGCCAAAGAGTAAAAATGAGTTTTAAGAAGTGAAGATAATGAGTTTCTGTCTCGGCTTGTGGTTTTAAGCTTCTCTTGGATGGACCTCTCTCATGCGGTCCTCTTACTTTAATTCATAGAAATGGTTTCTTGATCTGATTTTCCTTCCGTTTCTCCTTTTCTAATGAAACCAAATGTTTGTCTTAGGAACCAGCAGATGGCAGTCTCAGCTTGGACAACCCTTAGATCACCATATTTCAAACCAGATGTCTGTAAAATCCATCTAATTACTTTGTTTCATGGGTCTTTTCCTCTTTTTGATAATTTAGTAAAATGTTTCAATTGCGATTTGCCTTTTATAGAGTGGAGATGTTCTATTTTTTTACTTTAATATGCATGTTTTCCTTGATGACAAACCAGTAGAGATTCATTCTTCAATAGAGATTCCTAGTTGCAATTGTGCATAAAACAATCAGAACCACTACTCCAGTGGCTCTGATCTAAATTCTTCATGTCCGTGCAAAGACGATGTTTTTGAGAAATCAATGAGAAGTGTCCTGACTTCTCCTCTGTTGACATCAAAGTCATCCCTGCTCACTAGTTTGGCTCCAGGTGATGATATATGATCAACAGAGAGGAGAAAAGGAGGAGGCGACTTGGTGTGCAGATGGGAATTATTGGTCCCAGTAAACACCTGAAGCCAGAGGGGGAGAAACGTCTTATTCACATGCAAGTCTCAAATTGCTTTTCTCCATCCACTTAACACCAAAGATAGCGATGCATCTTTCCCCAGCACATTCAGGGTTCACTCTATCTCCTTCTTTTTTTGTTTTTTTTGTAGCATATTATGTAATTTGCTGCAACGGGCGGAAAGGCCTCTGAAATACATGCACTTTTCTTCAGCTTGAGATCATCTCTTCTTGACAAAAGAGTCCTTTCACTCCAAACTGCAGGGTGCTCGCCGATTTCCTAAAAGCTATTGATTGGAAGTGGTGCAGCTGAGGAACGGCAGAGGAGCCATGAATGGAGACAGAGGAATCTCATTTTTATGTTCTCCAGCTGGGAGCTCTACTGCTCGCTGCATGGTGTTTTAACAGGCAGATTGATAGAAACAACCAGATTTTTTTTTTTATGTTCTGCTTTTAGTGACCATATCTTGCCATTACTGACTCATGATGTCTAATAATCGGCTGTTCTTAGGGAAATTCAGATGTCAAATCAGTGGAGTCGACACATTAACCTCATTACTGCTTATGTAACAGAGCTCAATAATCCTGTTTGTGCCCCATCAGCACCCCACACGCTGACAGAAAACCGAGTGGGAGGAAGAAATGTCATATACCTCAGCATTTTGTCCGCATTGGCATGGAACATGACAGATTCCCCGTCTGGGTCGCTTAGCACTGACGGCTTGCAGGGAGGTTTCGCCTGTCTGCTTGGCTCTCCTTCAGTTGCCCCTTAATTCTGCTCTGTTTCTTCAGATGCCCCCCTACTCTCCACCCCAACTCCAACTCTTTGTCAAGGCGCTGCCATAATTATATAAGACTTACATAAACCTTTATTTAGCTGGCAAACAATGAGGAATATCTTGCTTTGAGACGATACTTTACACAGTGACAGCAGTGAGAAATGTTCGCCCACGCTTTGTGAAATTTATCATTTAAAACTAATAAAGTTGTCACGGTTGGGGGAGGATCTCCGAGGCTCATATGTTTCTGTATTATGCAGCGGCGACGTGAAGCCGGAGTCGGGTCTGAGCTGAATGTTAATTTCTGCACACTGACATTGTGCAGAAATGATTCACAACTCCTGGAAGTTTTGCACATTTTGTCACCACAGTGACAAACGTCAACATATTTTGATGGATGTTGTGTGATAAATCAACACAAAGAAGTGCATTGTGGCGAAGCGGGAAGCAGAGGATGTGCAATTTTTAAAAGTTCTTAAAAACGAAAAATCTGAAAAGCATGACATGCACTTTCTTCATCCCTTATTTTACTCTGATAATGCCGAACAAATGCAAAACAATGTCTTCAGTCTGGTTCAGCTGCTGTGGTTTGTTTTCACATCGCACTGCATAAAATGAACCAAACACTTTGAAAAACTTGTTGACCCTCCTCACCTGTGGTGGCGCTGCACCAAGAACTACTGATGGAAACAACACAAAGACCTCTAAAGAAGACACTGAGCGCGACTTTCACGTTCACAAAATGTAAACAGAAATGGAGAGGCGTCCGGTTTTAGCGGTTGTTCTCTCCAATCACCTGTCTTTGAATTTTAATAAAATTAGCTCCTCTCTGGACTGGAAGCAGAGATGAATTCAACCTCGAAGGTGTTCCCTCCATGATTCTTCACTTTTTCACAATCCATTCTAAAAACATTAGCATTCTTAAAACACACAAACAATAGCCTGTGGGTGTTTTTACGCCTCATAGTCCAGTCAACTGCTTTATTGAGAACCAAAATTACAACATTTCCAAACCCGGCTGTCGTTCCCCTGTTTTCCCTGAGGCTCCCTTGACTTGCGACATAATCGGGAGCTCTGGTGCAGCTGCAACCCAGCAGCGTTGGGACATCCACAGGCCTGACTCACCCACTGAGCTGAAGTTATGCCAAGAGGAAGATACGGGGAAAAGCCCAGGCCTCCCTCTCTGCCCTGGGAGGCGGGCTGGGGGAATCACTCCTTGTTACATGTTGGGTTTTTCTGGGTCACCTCCATTTTCACGGCCCGGTTTCTGGGCTGTGGCAGCGCAGGACACCGGCACAGACACTTGACGCTGTGAACACTGAAATGTGTCGTGAAGGCTGATGAAAACAGGCTCAGACTACCTGCTGATCTCAGCAACTGACTCTTAATGGCAGCAATATTCTGATCAGGAAGCGTCACTGAAATGTGATGGGAGAGCCAGATGGCAGGCGGAGTGAAGCCAAGGCTATGGAGAAAAATTAGGGCCGTAAAGTTTGTTTAAAAGAAGAAGAAAAAGAAAAAAAATTGATAAATCCCACCCTTAAATCTAAAAAGTAGTTCTGAATTTTTTTTAAAATCAGTTTCACACCATTTTATTTTCAGTTTGAAAAGTTTTATTCAATTTCAATTTTTCAGTTTCAAATTTGTTGTTTTTTTTATTTTCAGTTTCAAAATATTTTTTTCATTCTCAAATATAGCTTTTTAAGTTTCAAATATTTTGTCCTGTTTCAAAATCATTTTTCAGTTTCAAATATAGTTTTTTTTTCAGTTTAATTTTTTTAATCTTTTGAACTTTATGGCCCTAATTTAGCTCCATACAAGTCTCTACATTTTCTTTCTTAACTCCTCCAAACTGCTTATTCTAGATAAATAACGTTTTGAGTATTTTGTATCCTATATGTTTTGCTTTTACTTGAGTAATTTTATGGATACTATGAATTATGGGTAATATACCCACTGTGAGTAACTTCACCGAATCATGAACAAGCTGGCCAAAATTTCACCAAATATAGAAATGCACACAGTTTTTGTTAGTTTCATAAGTGTATGAATTATTTTAATTTTTTTCACAAAATGTCCACATAACTTTATAATTTTGTTTGTCTGATTATGTCATTTTTAAATATTAAATAATTGATGTTTTTGATGAGTTATTCTCTACTTGTTTCGCCTTTTTTACCAAATACTTTTTTACTGTCACTTGAGTAATATTTTAAGAATATGTTGAAATAGTGCTGGTCATACTTGAGCACAGTTTTTGGGTTCTTTGTCCTCCTTTGGCCTCAAGATAATGATGAGGAGATTATTTATTTTCTGCATTTTAGGTATTCATTGAGTAGCAGATTGGATTTTGGGTTTTGTTTTGGTTATATCAGAATAAAGACGGATGAGTGAAAATGCATCCAACAATTATCAGATGGAAAGATTGAAAAATGGTGGAACAGTTCAAGCAGTATGAATTTACAAGAGACTGATCAATTTCAAGCCGCTGTGTGAATAATAAATACTCTTGAGTGAGACATATTGCATATTGTTTACACTTTTTTCTCATGTTCAGATTCTCTGTGACTTTCTGCCCACACATTTCTGTCCTCTCTCCGTCACCTCTCTGCTTTCTCCTTACAACTGATTGGGTTCCCTTCCCTTCACCTCCTGTATTCTGCTTTTTCTCTGCAACACCATGAAAAAAAACACACAATCTGAAAAGCCATTTTCTCACTTCGTACCTCTTGCTCTGCTTGGTCGGATTGTCTGTCCTTTTTTTTGCTCTCCTCTCTCCCTGCACACCGGAGAAAATAAGCACTAAATCCTTTCCAAACTCAACCTGGTGGTTTGTAAAAACAACACAAAGAGAAAACTGATGTTCATTCACTAAAATCCAATCACTTTCAAATTAGGGATCGAAATCCTGCAGAACTGAAAAGGATTATTTCATCCAATCTGTTTTTGTTCTTTTGTGTTTTTGGAAAATGTGCAAATGGCTCTAAACTTCAGCAATCAGTCATCTGAGGACAGTTTGCAGCTTGATGTTGCCGCGGTTAAAGACTGTCTTACGCCTCTGATGTTACATCAGACTGTTAATTTGCAGGGTTGATTGTGGCCACCAATGCCAGACAGTATGATGAATGCAAACGGGCAGCAACGTTATGCATTAAAGATGACTTACAATCTGCATAACGACTCAAACGAGACGAAAAATAGATTTTTTTTAAAGACTTAAAATAAAGCACTGCATATCATTCAAACAGAAAATACTGAAACGTATGTGATCAAAACCAATGAACTGAAAATGATTTTAAGAAAAACAATGTCTGTAATTCACATTTAGCATAACCAGATTAAGAAAGAAGCGGCTTTGGGAAGCAAAGATAAGCGCATAAAGATAAATATACTGAGATCATTTTAAATTACAGAGTGATGAGACAGAAGCACAAAACTGCTCCGCTTTGCAAAATTATGCCACCCACCCCCTTAAACATCTCAACATTTTACCATATTTGCCATATTTAATGGGATTTATGTAATAAAGCAACAGAGAGTAGAGTGTCATAAAGGGTTGCTTACAGTTGTATTTAGCCTTGATTAAACCTATAACACTAAATAAAATTCAGCCACAGAATTACACTGATTCAGATTTCACTAAGTTCATGGAGTCCATTAATGACGGCTGGTCTACACTGATGATTGTAACGACTTGAAAACTTGTAAATGTTTCAGGATCCAAAGGAAATGCATCATTTTAATACCTGAGGTGACGGTTTTATCCTTCATCACAGATTGTGAAGAATCAGCTGGTTAGTTTACTTCCTGTCGTTTTTAAACGTTTTGTTCTGTAGCTAAGATAAAGAGTGAAAAATACAGGTTTTAAAATGGCAAAAGTTGAAAAACTGACGGATGATACCATTTTTATACAGCCAACATTGACAACAGATGCCTGACCACCTTAAATATGCTATGACTTCAACGCATATTTTCAGGGTAAAACAATCATAATTAAAAGCTGTCAAAAGGAGCCTTGGAGTGAATTATGCGTTGAAAACACCAGATCATCCATGGTGCGAGTAAAGACTCCCTGCCTCTCACCGTTATCTCTAACGGAGCTGGATCAGGTTCTGCTTGTGAAATAGATTGAAGTTTCTCCAGGCCGCATGCATGACCTTTACATAATAAAGCAGTTATTGCCACCAAAGGAGGACCAATCCGTCTTAAAATGAGCAAATTCATATCCAAGATAGTTTTTTTCTTTTTCTTTTTCTGAAAAGGGGGGAAGGGAGCGACAGTCCAGGAGCCAGTTTGTTAAGATAATTTCAAATGGACTTTTTATACAAAACTCACATTTTTTTGAACTTTCATTTGGCTTTCTGCTGCTTCTAAAAACAACCAAAACACTTAAAAAGACATCAAAACATGTTTTTAGCAATAAATCAAAAACCTCCTAAGTGTAATCAGCAGGTACAGTCCGTTACCTAGCAACCCCAGTGAAGCCCAGCCCGTATTCAATCATACATACGTTTCAACTGATCCGAGTTATCAAACAATACAATAAGAGTGGTTAATTACTCAGAGTAGTTTAAAAAGTTTCTGTGTAAGGATTAGCAGATTGTTGATTTTAAAGCAGTCCTGAATACTGAACAGACGTGGCGACAGTGGAGAGGAAAAACTGAAACTGGCCAAATGCAAGTGACCATCTGCCTCGACCGACTGGTGCTTTGACAAAATACACAAAATGTATCTGCAATTTAAACTAAATAATTATTTCACAATATGCAAGTAAAAACCATCCTCATCCAGTTAAAGAGCCACATTTCTCTATTATTTTACTCACAATATCAGGTTAAAATAACGACTTATTTTACTTTAAAATAATTTAAATTCTTGTTTCAAATTGCATGAACAAAATTTCTGATCTGATAATGAATTTTATTAAACTTCACAATGAATTCAGCTCAGAAACATTTAGTGTGAACAGGACTTTATCCTCAGGCTTTAAAACAAACATTTTCCTTAATAAAACACCAGAGTCGGATCAATGTGACGCACTTCCATCTCAGGATACAGAAACATGCCGCTAAGCATTCTGGGAAATAGTTCCCACTCCTGTCTTTTTCTCCTTTCAGTTTTTTAAGTGGCAAAAACTCTAGTTTATTCAACTCCTGGAGGTTTGACAAAATTAATAAAAAGTTAACACAACTTACTGCTGTAAGTTTATCTTTCACAAACTCACATTTAGGTACAAAATCTAAAACTGGATAAATTTATTTGACTTTAAAGAGTAGAAGACAGTAGACTCAACTAAATGCAGCTCAGATGTTTTACAGTGCAGACACTGTGAAGCTCTGATTGGTCACATTGATGTTGACTCCTATGTTCAGTATTCACATGGGTGTGGTGGTTTTTGTTGCGTTACACTTTCTTTAACTTAGAAAACTTTTACAATTAAGCATTTAAATAAATCACTGGGAAATTATCTAACTAATTGAGACTTAACTTGTCTTCATCCGTCGCTGTCCCAGCCATTTCCAGGCTGCAGCAGCTATTTTTAGAAATGATTTCTCACAGACTACTGTTATGGTTTCCCGTCATCTAATTTCCTCCATTATAGAGTCAACCGCAGGGTCAACTCTCACCACGATGAGGAAGAGCTCCTCTCTGGATTCCTGCTCATTTTCTCAAGAGGCGTCCTGCTGGTATGGAAAGCAGAGAACAAACATATCATGCTGCTGGAGAGGACACCTCAGGACCTTCAAAACCTCTCCAACACACTCAGTCCCAGCGACAAAACTACAACCCATTAAGGCGCGGCGCAGTGGAGAGCTGGTGGGCGTCTGCATGTGGGCGGCTGAGTGACATCCTGTCAAAGTTTGGCTTTGATAGGAGAGAGCCACAACTTTCTGCTGCTTTTTAAAAGGTCGTTTAAAGTCCAGCGGGAGACCTTTAAATCGTAGCTATTCTGAGCAAAATAAAAAATGAAGTGCTGGTTGGTTAAAAATGATGAAATGCCAGCACACCGTCTTCTTTCTGTGCTTTTGGATCGACGTGATAGTGGCATTTTGAAAGATATTCAACTAGTAACTGATCAAAATAATTCATCAAGAGCAGTTTGTCTTCTGAAAACAAGAAACTGAATTTGAGAAAAACACAATTAGATTATTTGTCTTGCAAAATTGTGACAGGTTTAACAAATACACTGTAAAACATTTGAGTTGCATTTAGTTGTGCAATTTGAAACAGGAATTTAAATTGTTCTAAAGTAAAATAAGTTATTTTAACTTGATAATGTGAAAGTAATCGATAAATGTGGCTCATTAACTAGATGAAGGCAGTTTTTTTCTTGCATGTAGTGAAATAATTATTTAGTTTAATTTGCAGCATTAAGTTAAAACTCACAATTCAAGATTAATGAACTTTAAAAACAATGTTTAGACAACTTGTCTCTTGTTGTTAAATCAACTTCATGAACTTTAATTTCTGAGTTAAAACCAAAAAAAATTTTGCTGACTTAAATTGTATTTTCAATGCAGCAGGTGGATTTTTGTTTTCAAATTAAACCAACTTCAAATGTTTTACAGTGCATGTAAAAAACAACAACATTTTTTTAAATAAAAGTTACAATCTGCAGCTTTAACGTGGTGAGTTTGAGTGTTTCTAAATACATAACACAACCTTTTATGTAAATTTATGAATTTGGAAAAGAGCAACAGAAACATTCTTTTAATAAATGGTCTAATCCTAATCCTAATCCTACCTGATTTTTAAAATAACAACAGTCAGTGAAATCTGCTTCAGGACTGAAATATGACTGAAAAATGTCCTCCTTTCCATGTACATCGACACACAAACACGCAGCTAACAATGTCTGCGGGCGACGTGTGCGTGATGCACGAGAACCTAAAAACAGGCCGGATTATTGATGTCTAACTGCACAGCGTGTTTCCAGGGCAGTTAACAGCCCCGCTGTCAGCTGCCTTTTTCATGTCGGCTCTCTGGGTTTTTCTGTTGGCCTTGATCTCAGACTGCAGACACAATCGGCACAGAGAGAAGAGGAGAGTCGCCATCAGTGCCCTCTCTTTCTGCATCTCTCTGTGCCTATTAGGACCCATAGCTCTGTCCCCCGTCATTAGATTAACTCCCATGGTCTGCCAGAGTGTTATTACCAGAGCTGCTCCGCTTTGCCGAGCGCACAGAAACCCCGCTCTCACCTAGTAATTTGAGTCAGACAGGCTCATCGGGGCAGGAGACAACAGCGAGACGGCAGAGTGCTGCTGCTGCTATCGGCAGATATTTGTGTCCTCCAACGCCTTGATTACACAAGCAGATAGAGTGCATGGCTGGCAGAGCCGATGGTCATGGGAATGTATCATGATCATTAGGCTGCAGTCTCCTGCAGGTGGAGGGAGCTGATAGTCATCAGGAGACAAAGAGAGACGCTAACCGAGCCGCTAACAGGGAGGATGAACGACACCCAGACACGGTGCGCTCAAACTTTTCATCATCAATGACCTGAGACCACAAACAGGAGCATTTTTTTTATTTTAAAAGTGACCTATTAGACTATTGGCAAAACAAGAGATGCCCATGACATTCTTTAGTCATTCTCAGATAATGAGATTTTAGTTTATTTCAGAATGAGCCGTTTTAGGGCCTCTTTTCACTTTAAACCCAAATAAGCAACCAACTCAACATTTGCACTGTGAAAATGTCTGCAAAAGGTGCACAATGGTACAATTGTACAGCTTTGAAAAGCAGAAGTGGGGCCTCCTGCGCAAGCAACAAGAATGCAGGAAATGGTTTCTGAACAGTAAGTCAACACCAAAACACTTGTTCTTTTCCAGCAGCCATTGTATAGCACATACAGCAGTAAAACCAGCTCACCAAATGTACTGGAGCTCCTCTTGGGTTGCTAGGTAACAGGCTGGGTTCACTGGGATTGCTAGATAATGGTGCAGTGACAACAGGTCATTTTCCAGACACCAAATGAGATTTTTTTTTATTATTATTAACTTCATGCCAGAAAACTTACTTGTTTTTAAAAGCAGTTGAGACTCAAATGGAAATAAAAATAAAAATAAAAACGTGCAAAAAGTTCATTTTGCTTTATAGGTCCCCTTTAATCAGTAAGACACAGTTTTTTTTTTTCTCCTCTAACAGATCTGGAGATTTTACTATGTTGGGAGTAATTTTTTTATGCTCAGCATGTTGTAAAATATTCAAAAAGTGAATTCTGAATCATAATAAAACCTCAGGGTAAACTTTGAGTCACTTATTTGCTCATTCAGGCAGGAAACAGACAAAGGGAAATGACTCGGCTCGTTAAAACAGATTGGAAACGGCTTTAATTGCACAGGAGCTCAGTTGTTACAGTAAACATTTTAGTCATCATTGGATGCACATGAGAAACGACGCAAAGGGAGAAATCTCCGGTGACACAGCACGACAATCCGAGCATCGTGTTCAGGAGCTGCAGAGAGCGTGGGAGTGGATTTCCCCTCAAACGGAGACGCAGCAGGCCGTGAACGCGCATCACACCAACACTGGTTTCTCTCTGAGACGAGATCAGCCAGGGTGTCGTCTCCGTCCCTCCGCCGGTTCTGGAGGAAAGGGGTTTTCAGCAGAGCAGGCTGATGGTCTCCTCTCCAGATCAGCGCGTTGGCAGGGCGTGAAAGCTGCTGCGGCTCCGCTGGTTCCACTTTCAGAGCACAGAGAGGCTTTCTGGAAACTGAGGAGGATAATTCAGACTGACACATCCCCACCAACATTACCATATAAAATACATTATTTAAAAACGCTCCTGGCAGAGCAGAAGTGTTATTCATAGTTCCCGTATCGCAGATATCCCGTATTTTATCAACTCACCTGTTTCATCCCCACGGACCTGAGCGCAGCCTGCGTCTAAGGAGAGAGAGAGAGAGAGAGAGAGAAAATCAGGATGCTGCAGATGAACAGTTTCATCATTTACAGAGAAATGTTGCAGAGTGATTTTTCTTTTTCTTGCTGCTTTTGATCGCTGCAGAGTCAGGCAGGTCTGCTTCTGATTTTTGATCAAATGTTGACGCTCAGGGGCGACCAAACTTTCTGTAACACGGGTCATAAATGTCAGGCTGAAAACACACAATTACTAGAATGTTTTTATGAAATTATGATTGCAAAAACTATTTTATTTTTGTTTTTTTTACATGCTATATAAAAGATAAACTCAACTCACAGTATTTTAATGAAATAAGCAAAGCAATCGGATTTCTGTAATTATTGTAGAGTTTAAACAAAATAGCGTTTTGCAGGTTTACCAAATTTAAACATAAACAATAAACCATGTCTTATACTTTTAAGACTGATAATATTTTTCTAATTTAGTTTGATTTCTTCTAAGTTCATTAAATGCTCTGAATTTCAGTAAAAGCCACTGGATGTTTTTGGCAGCTTTTATTAATAAATTATATTAAATTGGGAGCAAAACCTGGATGAATACTTTGCGTTGCACAATACATTTTCCATTTTAACATTTTAATTTTTTTAACCTAAAATTCAGACTTTTCCTGAATAGTAACCAAGGACCGCCCAAAATAGTCCTGAGGGCCACAAATGGCCCCTGCACCGTACTTTGGACACCTGCTACCTAAACCACACAAGATGTTTAGCTAAAGATCCCACAGTCAGTTGGAAAATGTTCAACCTGGCAGCACCGGAGGTGGGTGGTAACTAGTTACTTTTACTTGAGTAACTTTCTGGGAAAAAATACTTTTAGGAGTAATTTTACTACGCTGTACTTTTTACTTTTACTTGAGTAACATTATTATGAAGTATTTCTTCTCTTACTTGAGTAAAACGTCTGGATTTTCTACCCACTGAATGAAAACAAACATGTTTCAACCAAAATGTACCAAACACAGAGACACACCTGCAGTTTTTATTTTTACGTTTCAGAAGTTTATTATTGAAAGAAACTGAGTTGGAAAATAAATTATTTTGTAATTGCTAAAACTTTCTGCAGCTGTTTGCTCTTTAAAATCAAATCCTTACAGAAAATATACTAAAGATGAGCAGCAAACAAGATGTAATTTCCTTTTATACAACTCCGGAAAAACATCAGACACCTCTTAAAATGATCAGTTTCTCTGATTTTACTTTTTATAGGTTTATGTTTGAGTAGAATAAACATTCTGTGAACTTCTGACAACATGCCTCTGAAATTCCAAGCAAACATTTAGTTTTTATTAGCAGAAAATGAGAAATGGTCACAATAACAAAAAAGATGCAGAGCTTTCAGACCTCAAATAATGCAAAGAAAACAAGTTCAGATTCATTTAGAAACAACAACACTAATGTTTAAACACAGGAAAAGTTCAGAGATCAATATTTGGTGGAATAACCAGGAGGTTTTCATGGTGCAGTGGACTCTTTTCCAGGTCTGTAGATGAATTTTTCATATTTTCAATTAAAATCATGCTGATGATAATTTCTATACCTGCAGATTTTTTTCTCCAACTTTACACACATCAGCCAATATAATTCATAATATTTTTTAAACGTTTTACAGCTTATAATTAAAATTTAGCTTGTTTGTTTCTCAATGGATGAAGGTTTTTTTGTGCATTATTATCCACATCATTTAAACGTTTACACACAGCAGGACGCATGTCTTTGCCGAGGGGCCGAGTTCTCCTTCATTAGTTTTAACCACAGCCTGCTGTGCATGGTCAGCTTTGTTAGGCAGTTTTATTAGATAATTATCAAAGCTAATTAACTTATTAATTGGTGTTATAAAGGCAATCACAAAGTCTCTGTGCTTTGCTGCTGAAAGGCTTTATTGCTTTATAAAAACGTTTAGCCTCCATTCAGACTTCTGCTTTTGCTTTTTGGCACAATTTAATGTTTCAGATGATTAAATCAATTTCAATATCACACAAAAATGACCATATTGAATACAAAAAAAAATTTAAATTATGACTTACTTTATAAAGTTAAAATAAAGCTCTCCAAACCAACCTGCTCTGTTTGGAAAATACTTGCCTTTCTAATTTGGAGGCCATCAAACTGAGTTAAAAAATAATAACCTCAACACTTTTTGCAATTAAGATTTCTCTTAAACAGAAACTGAAAACACAAATTAAATTAAAAACAAATCTCAAAAAGCAACATGTCAAGTTTTTATGTTAAGAAAATTAAAAACAAGCACTTCAGTTAAGATCGTCGTTTATTATTCTGCAAAAGACAAAATAAAATGGCATCGAGATCCAAGGGGAAAATCACAGCTGATCAAGAAGAACACAAAATAATAATAAAACACACATTTTCATGATCCCCAAGATTTAAAAAAAACATTTTTTTTAATTTTTTGTCTTGTTGCAGCTCAGAAAAAACCAAAGGAGCTTTTCAGAAAGAAAAGAGTAATAATAATAAAAAAAATGTTGTAGCGGTCTAGTCAAAGTCCAGACTTTAATCCTGTTGAGCTGCCATTGAATGATCTTAACTGATCTAAATCATGCTTTAAAAGAAATCCTGAGTAAATATTAACTCTTCTTTTCAATATTCAAAGAAAATATTTGTTTTGTTCTCTAAAGTAACAAATTCAGTTACTTCTAAGTATTTCTTAAAGTTAAATCATATTTGAAGCTCCATCTTCCAGAAGATATTTAAGTATAAAGCTCATAAAAGCAAATTAAGATTATCTATAAAAAGTTTTTCTGAGTGTAAAGAGTTTGCTGCTTGGAGACAGAAAGTGCAGCAGTGATTGATCTTCTGCACATACCTCTCCAGTACACAGAGTAACAACAGAGCGTCTGAATGGGTTTGCATTGACCGCAGTGAAAAGTACAGAGCAGAAACATTTTTCTCCTGGTAAATGAAACCACAATGTGTTTTTGTTGTTCTGTTAAACCACGCTCTGCATTTTCTTCTGTCATAAAATCTCCAAACCTTTTCAGACCATCTCATGTAAATGGTCTGAAATGAAATGAAATAGTAGTTAATATAAATAAATCTGTTATAATAAATTGTTTATTTAGGTGTGTTATGGACTTTTTCTGCCAGATTAAATCTCAGTGAACTGAATTTTCTCCCTGTGAGATCATGAAGTTTTCATCCAGCTGGTTTCTGTTTTTCTCTACTCTCCTATGAAACCTTTTTTTACAGCGTTTGAAAGAATAATCGATCCTTCTTGACCTTTTTTCTATGACAACATGCCACGATTAGCAATCCGCTCTGCGGCTGATGACATCACAACCGGGCAACTTCTGGGTGTTGAGGCAATGCAAATAGAAAAAATAAACATGGTTGTAAACAAAGAGACAAGAGTCAGCAACAGATTCATCTGGATGTGGAGATGATCTCAGGCCTGGACCTTCAGAGTCACATAAAGATAATTAGAAAATCAGCCTTCTATCACCTGAAGAACATTTCCAGGTTTAAAAAAACTAATATTCCAGCAGGATCTATACACTGTAAAACATTTGAAGGTGGCTTTACTTGAAAATGAAAGTCCACCTGCTGCCTGGAAAATGCAATTTAAGTCAAAATAAAATTGTTTTGGTTTTAACTCAGAAATTAAAGTTCATGAACTTGATTTAACAATGAGAGACAAGTTGTCTAAGCATTGTTTTTAAGTTCATTAATTTTGAATTGTGAGTTTAACTTACCTAGTTAAAGATCCATATTTCTCTATTATTTTACTCACAATGTTAAGTTAAAATAACTTATTTTACTTTAGAATAATTAAAAATTTTGCCTCAAATTACATGAACAAAATTTCTGATCTGATAATGAATTTTATTAAACTTCACAATGAATTCAGCTCAGAAACATTTAGTGTGAACAGGACTTTATCCTCAAGCTTTAAAATAAACATTTTCCTTAATAAAACACCAGAGTTTGACAAAATTAATACAACAAACATAGTTAACACAACTTACTGCTGTAAGTTTATCTTTCACAAACTCACATTTAGGTTCAAAATCTAAAACTGGATCAATTTATTTTACTTAAAGAGTAGAAGATAGTAGACACAACTAAATATAACTCAAATGTTTTACAGTGCAGAAACACCTGCATGCGTTCATCTTTTGTTTAATTAATTACAGCAGCCAGAGCCGGATTTAGAATGATAAGGACAGTTTGGCTAACAGAGTTCAGGATCCATTTTATTTGTTTTCATTGTTTTAAGATGTCAAACCCAGCAGTGTGTTCACATAGCAGCTGCTGTTCGCGCTACTGAAACCATGAAGTGATCCTTAAATAACCTGTGATCAGTTTGTCACCTGGTGGCGCCGTTTCATTTCTGATCTGGGCTCGGCACTGCGGGCGGCTCTTTTCCATCCACGTTTTTAGGAAACCTTAGAAATAGAAGGAGATGAAGGAGCAAACTCAGTTAAAAGTACATCATGATGGGCCAGCTAAGCTGATAGACAATCGATGTAAAACAAGCATCAAACTCGAGGCCCGCGGGCCAAATCCGGACCACCACAACTATTTATGTGGCCCTCAAGACTATAGAGCAGGAACTTTTAGTCACAAAGGCCAAAAAGAGGGAACAAAAACTAAAATCAAGCAAATAAAGTAGTCCAACTTTTTTATAAATAAAAAGGGTTTTGCAGGTTTGCTAAATTTAAAGACAGGCATCTTGTTTTCACATTCTTTTGGGCTCAGTATAACAAATTTATTATCAGTTATAAGAGCAGAATTTTGGGTCACTTTCTTTTGAAATGCTCGCTACATTTAGCCAATTTCAGTGAATTAAATAGAAGTTGATTTTGTTTCAGCAAAGTCAGTAAAAATCTCTGGATAAACGAGGATAAATGAGGATCTACTCATTAGTTATAGCACTTTGTGTTATTACTAACAAAGTGTGTATAACACTACAAAGTGTAGTATAACACTTGATTTTATGATTTTAAAGTGTAGTATAACTACACTTTGTTAGTTATAACACAAAGTGTTATAACTAACACTTTGTGTTACAATAACTTTGTTTGTGTTATAACTAACACTTTGTGTTAGTTATAACACAAAGTGTTAGTTATAACACTTATAACACAAAGTGTTATACTTTTTCAGGAAATGATGGCAATAATTTCACTCTGATTTAAAAATAAAAAATCATCTTGGCCAAATTTCTATCATTCTCAAACTGCTTTTAGGGCCACACAAACACAATCCCAGGGCCACAAACGGCCCCCAGACCGCACTTTGGGCACCCCTGCTTTGGAACGCCATAAAAATCAAATCAGTTTTTTGCATAGTGTCAAATTACAATGTGGAAATATATTAAATATGTGATTTTAAGACATTCTCTTCATATGTTGAGAAAGATAAGGCAGTTTGTTGAAAGGTATTTTAATCAATACATTTTGTCATAACTAAAACATTTTTTAATTCACTTTCAAGGTGATTGCACTGAAAGACAACTGTCTGTTTCTGGTTAGCGATGGAAACCAACAACCTCTCCTCTCTGCTGAGGCTCGAAGGTTTGGGTAAACGTCGTTTCTGCTGCAGCATCAGCTCCTTAAAAAGCTCTGCTTGCTGCAGGGTCGCTCTGTCTAGGTTTCATCAGCAGCACTAGAATGAGATTACATTTCCTGGGAAAATTGATTTAACCCAGAGGTTAATTCTTCAGGTACAGAAATGAACATGTTCCTTCTTCAAAGAACACAAAGAAACAAAACGCAGGATGATCTCTGGACAGAGACATGTCCTCACATCGTTTCGCTTCACCAGCAAAATGAGCTTCCACCAGGAGTATTCCTGGGAATTCCTGGAAAAGTAAAGCAACAGTGTAACTTTACATCTCAGCATAATGCTGACTGACTGGTGTTTATAAGGTAGCACTGATTTTAGTTATTGTTTTAAAAACCGCCTGGAATGAAACCTTCATTAGGCTGCACAGCGGAAATGACTCGTAAAGGTCGACTGACACGTGTGATTGACGTTTCTCTAATTAGCTCCTGCTTTCCAGCTCTTGCTCCATTTTCAAATCATTTTCTATTTTTACCCATAAATACATGGTGCACAGCATATTTCTGCTGCTTCATCAGAACCATTTTCTGCACCAGACAAAACCTTAGAAAATGTTTTTTTTTTAAGTTACAGTATTTTCTGGACTATAGAGCGCACCCTTACGATAAGCCGTACAAACAAAGTTTTAAAAAAACTTTAAAAAAAAACTGGAAATGTACAAATATAAGCCGCTCCGGGCTGTAAGCCGCTGGTATCTTCGCTGCTCTCGGTTTTTCATTTATTAAGGACGGATGATAATAATTCATATTAGTGACAAAAAATAACAAATTCAGGCAAAAGGAAATATTTCCAAATCATTTTCTTTCAATAAAAAACTTGTGAAACTTTACTAAAAGCTGCAGGTGTGTGAGTGTGTCTGTTTCTGGAGGCTTTTTGTGAAAAATCATGTTTATTCATTTAGTGGGTAGAAAATCCTGAAGTATTACTAAAGTAAGAGTAGAAATACTTCATAATAGTGTTAGTCAGAGCACAGCGTAGTAAAAATAATGTTTCCAACAGAGTTACTTAAGTAAATGTAACTCGTTGCTACCAAACTCTGCTCATATCTGACACCAGAAGTCGACATTTATAGCTTGGTAAAAGTCGTTGTTATGGAAATTGCTGTATGTGTCGCCTGGCCCTTTAAAGCCAATAAAAACAAGAACCCAACGTTATCAATCTGAGTCTCATCCTGACTGCAGCTGCAGGCAGGAGAGCATCGCATCAACGTTTTCCACCTTCTAGTTGGTTAAGAATAGCATCGTGTTCTCCAAGCGACAAAACACTCACAATGAGGCTCATTAACGCAGAACATCCCAAACACTTCGCCGAAATCCAGGCCTGTTTTTTAAACACACACACAGTGATCTCGGATCCGGTTCAGGTCCTGAACGGGGCTGTTTTCCACGTCTCCTAATTGCTTTGTTGCTCCAAAGATGCAGTGAGGTAAAGATCCGGGGTCAGAGTCGGCCTGGGGGATCAGGGTGTGTGTGTGTGTGTGTGTGTGTGTGTGTGCGTGTGTGAGGTAATAGGAGCTCTTAGAAAATGACTCATGCCATTATCTCATCACGCGCAGACATAAACTGATCTACACGTAAAATATGCGACCAAAGCTGGAGCCAACTTTGAAAAGGAAAAGATCAACAGATTGGGGGAAGTCAAACCAGTTTATGTCAGGACTCTGGGTTTTTGGGTTTGATCTTATTTAACATTGTGTTTTAGTTCACTTTAGTTTAGTTATTATTTGGATGTAACTTCCCTTTTCAGTCTCCCTGTACCGATTCTATTAATGTTTATTTCATCTCTCTGGGTTCAGTTTTTTCTTACTTGTCTGGTTCTTTACTGGTTCCAGTTGTTCAGTCCTTCTTTTTTAGTGTTTCTAGCCTTTCTTTCTGGTTACTTTAGGTTGAGTTCTGCTATGTTTGCATCCATGCCCGTCTTCCTTTAGTAATTCTAGTTAGTTCAATTATTATTGTTAGATCTGCCTGGTTTCTGCTTAGGTTTGTTTGTTTTTCCCTCATGTCTTTTTCTCTTCTAGTTGATCAGGTTTTCTTTATTTTTAGAAGTGTTTCCATCTCCCTGTTTTCCATAGTGTTTCTCCTTTGCTTCCTGCCATCTTCTCCCCGCCCCTCAGCCTCCTGTGATACTCACACCTGCAACCAATCATCTCATCTCGTTAGGTCCATTGCTCCATTTGCCTCCTCCCAGTATTTCAGCTCCTCTGTCCCAGTCACAACTGGCCAGTCTGTCTCATCACGTCCCTTATGCTCCTTAGGATCTCCTCAGTTTTGGATTTACTCTGGATTGTGTTCCCCTTGGATGTTCATGTTTTGTGAGTTGAACTCTGATTTTGCTCATTAAATATCTGTAACGGTTTTACCTGCTGCTTTTGGGTCGGCCACACCACATCACTAAGCTCATAAAGGAGATAAAGCAGCAGGCGTGTCGAGCTCAGATTCATTTTGGGCCAAAAAAAGATCATGAATGCTCTTAAAGGGCCGGTGGTGCCAGAAATATAAAGTTATGCCCACATAACTTTATATTTTGGTCATGATGATGATATCATGTTTTGATCAATTACTCAACTAGACTTTCTACCAAATACTTTTTTATTCTTACGTGAGTAATTTCTTGGATGGACATTTTCTACTTTTAGTTAAATGTTTGGATTCTCTGCACACATTTCCTTTAATCCCAAACATGTGAAAATGCTTTAGGGTCCATACGCTGTTTTATGTTAGATATCGTTTTGTTTCTGTGTTTTCTCAGACAGAGCGGTGTTTGGGCCCGATCCATTTTACACGATAAGGATAAATCCTAATTACCACGTTAATTTATTCAGGTCTGTTCATTAACCTCCGGATGTGATTTTATTCTTGATTTACTTTATGAACAGCCTGATGTTCCTTTTATGTGTTTTATGAGTAAAATACTTTGAGCTGCTTTGGTTTGTAGAAATTATGAAACATAAAAACAGATTTGCTTTCTTTTTGTAAAGCAGGTAGTCTTCTTACTTTTGGGTTTCAGATTTTATTTATTATTTTATTTATTTATGCCTTGACCAGATCAGACACATTTAGTTTTTCACTATTGGATTTCTTTTTCTTTTCCAAATCAGGGGTGTCCAAAGCGCGGTCCGGGGGCCACTTGTTGCCCTTGTGGCTTCCAACTGCAGTTCAAAAGTGATACCACTGAATTTAATGTTTTCTGTTTTAAATCAGAGTAAAATTGTCACTCATACGGTTTTGATGCAATGGAAAATGTTAATTACAACACAAAATATTTTGTCATTTTTCAACTAAACTTTTATAAGTAGAACCAGGTCCATCCTGAGACTTTTACTGATTTATTTTGTTTTTATTTTTTGAGTTATTGAACTTGGCTAAAAAATAAGTGTTTTGAAAGAAAGTGACCCAAATCCTGTTTTTATAACTGAGATTAAATTTGTTCAAACGAGGATGGAATAATTTGAAAACTAGATCATTTCCTTATAGTATAGAAAATGTGTAAAATCCTAGTTAGGATAACACAATTTCCAACAATAAATAAATAAGTCTATTTTATTTGCTTGAGCTTAGTTTTTTATTTTGTAATTTGGACGTGATGACACCCTGCTGTAAGCGAAGGTCAGCTTTCCTCTGATGCTTCGTTTGAACTGCATCAGCACAGAGATGTAATTTTATCCCAAACCTTCCTTTGTCTTGACTTTGTAAATTAGTTAATAAAAAAATGTACCATAATGTTAACAGTCCTAAACACAAGTCGTAGTTCCTGTTTACGTCCAGTAAAGGGGTTTTAGGTAGGACTCTGGGATAAATTGATTTTATGATTATAATATAGAATTTTGGGGGTTTGAAGATTTAATTTATGGACAAAATGGATTTTTTTTTTAGTGATATCAGAACACATAGGGCGACCATTTTGTTTGACAAGCATATTTTACAACTACCATTTATTTTTTACAACTTCTATTTATTTGGAATTTGAATTGAGGTAAAATTTAGGCTAAGATTTTTCTTTTTAAATAATGAGGATAAAGTCACAGTATTACATGAATAAAGTAATAATGTTATGAGAACTTCAACACAAAATAACAAAAAAATTAACTATCCAAGCTTTGTCCTCAATGAATCAACTTTTTTCTTTTAATTTTATGACTTTCTTCTGGTAAAATTGTCTTTATTCTGCTAATATTACAAGTATATTGTTGTAATTAAACACATCATCATAGTCTGGCCCTCGTACTCTGTAAAACTTACAGAAAGGATGAATGAAGTAAAAGGCAAGAAACAAAATCGATTTAAATCAGATCTGGTATGAAAAATTTGGTGATATTATTTTTAAGTCGCATCGCCAAGCCCTTGTTGCAGGCTAACACTGTCTTGACTTGTGATTTTGGTTGATTGAAAAACATAATAAATGTGCAATTTGAATTAAAATTTTAAGATTTGCTGCCAAAAAATGGGGTAAGAAACTAAGCAGCCACTCACGTTTTGCCTCGGCTGAAGAGATGCTGGCGCAGCAAAAAGGCCAAAGTGGAGAGAACCATGATGGTGGTGCACATGGTTCTCAAAACCCTCCTGCAGTGAAAAACCCAGCAGCTTCAACACAAACCCTCCATGCTGCAAACAATCCAAGCTGCAGAGAGGACGACTGCAGGTGTTTGTCTTTCCTCTGTCCTGCTGCTTGGATCAGGATCACTGCAGGATTAGCAGATTACACAGCCTAAGCTACGCTGTGTGAGCATCCATCACTCACAGTCTGCATGTTCTTTAATCAACAGCTTCACCTGTGTGATTGCTCCTTGTTGCAGTAATGAGCCACCTACTCAGCCAACCCACACGTTTAGATCCTGATTTCATGTGTTCACAACTTCTGATAAGGATTTTATGAGACTGTTTGGGCAGGAAAGGTTTGTGAATATCGCAGTAAGACAGGGAAGGTATTTTTATTTATGTAGCACATTTTCACCAAAAGCAGCTCAAAGTGCTTCACACGAGTTAGAAGGAAACAAAACCAAAGGTAAAAGTATAAAACTACATATTGGTTCCTCTTGTTTAATAAAACACAGAAAAGTTGTTTCAATGAAAACAAAGTTTGGATAGTTAATTTTTTTATTTTTTGTTGAAGTTCTCATAACATTACTACTTTATTCATGTGATATTGTGACTTCATCCTCATAATTTAAAAATAAAAGTCCTAGCCTGGCACTTGTATTCCAACCTCAATTCCAATTTAAAATAAATAAAAGTTGGATTCTTGTTCTGATAAAACTAAGTGTTGGTTCTCCGGGTCTGATTCTTGTTATGTACTTTCTAAGTTTGTTCTAGATTTATAAGCAGGAGTTTTTCCTGGGTTTTGCTCCGATATTAAAACCGTAAAGCTGAATGTTGGTCTAAAGTAATAATTACTCCACTGTTTATAGAAGTAATAAACTAATAATTTTTCTGTTTTAAACAAACACTCGCAGACCAACTTGAAATTTCCGCCACAATAACACATCTATATTGAAAATATTTGTCTCTTTACTCGTTGTCTTTGCTCCTCCAGACATGAAGGTGGCGCCGTTTTGTTTTGGTGCTTATCAAATCCTGAACACTGAGGGTGTTTTATGTTAATTTGGAGTCTTTTGTGAGATTTTGATGTGATCTTTTAGTAATTTTGCTCCATACTCTCCCCGTTTATCGATGCTTCACTCGAAAAACAAAAAATCTTACCACGTAGTTTTCGAGTTTACAGTCCAAATAGCTTTTCTTCCACTTGTGATGAGACAAAACTAACAAGTAACTTTTCAGCCAGATGGAGGAGCTTGTTTAAGTCAATAATTCGTTAATACTGATTTTAAAAAGTGTTTGCTCCAGTGGTAGATCATTTCACTTATAACAAGATATTTTCTCCATGTTTCAGTGAAATAATTTACCAATGAAACTGGAACTTTTTCATCGATATTAAGAAATTATTGATTTAAAACAATATGCTATATGTTGCTGAAAAGTTACCTGTAAGTAGTTTTGGTAACACTTTATTTGAAGGGGGTTGAAAAAGGCTGACATGACACTGTCATAAACATGACATAACACCTGTCATGAACATGAATGAGCCTTCATGAATATTTATGACTGTTGTCATAAAGTGTCAGTCGGTAAATTATGACACTTTTAATACAAAGTTGACATTATTCAAAATGTCTTTGACAACTTCACATTAACCAATAAATCATTACTGTTTAAACTTTACCTTTAATAACAAAGTTACATAATTTTTAAAGTGAAATCAGTAATACTTTTATAACAAATTTATATCAGTAATGATTTCTTGGTTAATGTCAAGTTGTCATAAAAAAGACATTTTGAATAATGACAACTTTGTATTAAAAGTGTCATAATTTACCGAATGACGCTTTATGACAACAGTCATAAATATTCATGAAGGCTTATTCATGTTCATGACAGTTGTTATGTCATGTTTATGACAGTGTCATGACAGTCTTATTCACCCCCTTCAAATAAAGTGTTACCGTAGTTTTGCCTTATTTCTGCTGTAATAAGATATTTGCACCAGAAACTGGACCAAAAATGGTGAGATGTTGTGTTACTGGCTAAATCCTTTCATGTTTATCGATGTTAATTTTTTCTGTTTTTGTAATCTGCTCTTGAATTTCTTCAGATGTGGCTACAATGTGCTGCTTTTTGGGATCTTGTAGTTTATTTCATGGTAGATCTGATGAATGACATTAAACCACAGTTTAGCTTTTCACAGAGTGTCAGGCAGGTCTAAGCTGAATTAAAGATAATTTCTTCAAGTTTGTTTAATTTTAAACATTTTACAAAAACCAAAGAATTATTTCATAGAGCAAATATATTTTCGCATCACTTTAAACTCTCAGAATTACTCACTTATTGCCTTGAGCCACTGGTGTTTACAAAACACCGGCTCTGTGAAGCTTCAGCCCTAATTGTCAGGAATCTCTTAGTGTCTCTCCACTGACACAAAGTTTGAATAATTGGAGATTTTTCCAATTAGGTGGCGTGAGTTTGTCCCAAAGCTGTAGATGAGATGCACAGCCACATCGCTGCAACTTGACATTCCCTGAAGCCCTCCATGTGAGTGTCAGTCTGTATGCGCTGTGCAGATTCACTGACTGATGTCGTGACGGATGTCAGAGGATCCACGTCTCGCTGCCCAGGAGAAATATAACCCGAGTCCAACAGGACGGGTAAAGATCTGATGTGTGAGTATTTATAGACATCCTGATTATGCTGTCAGGGTGTTTGTTCCCGTTCAGAGGTCATCAAAGAGGATCTGGAAGTGTAAGAAAGGTTTAACTGGCTTTAATGAAAATCAAAAACGGACAGAAACAGAAGCAGTCTGCTGCTCTGCAGACTGAACAGGATGTGTTGTGATCCTGCGTGAAAAACATCGAAATGTCTGGTGTCTTTCCAAAACTATGATGCTGCTGATCTGAGCTACGCTGATCCAAAGGGTCACTGTAAAACAATAGAGCTCCATTTAGCTGTGTCTACTGTCTTCTATTCTTTAAGTCAAATACAGTTAAAGTTTTAGATTTAGAGCCTAAATGTGAGTTTGTGAAACATAAACTTACAGCAGTAAGTTGTTACTTTTTATTAATTTTGTCAAACTTCCAGGAGTTGAATCGACTAGAGTTTTCAGGTTAGCACTTAAAAAACTGAAAGGAGAAAAAGACAGGAGTGGGAACTATTTCCCAGAATGCTTAGCAGCATGTTTCTGTATCCTGAGATGGAAGTGCGTCACATTGATCCGACTCTGGTGTTTTGTTCATGCAATTTGAAACAGGAATTTAGATTATTTTAAAGTAAAATAAGTAGTTATTTTATGAGTAAAATAGTAGAGAAATGTAGCTCTTAAATTTTTTTTTCTTGCATATTGTGAAATAAATATTTGGTTTAAATTGCAGCATTAAGTCAAAACTCACAATTCAAGGTTAATTAACTTAAAAAAAACAATGCTTACACAACTTGTCTCTTGTTGTTAAATCAACTTCATGAACTTTAATTTGAGTTAAAACCAAAACAATTTTTTTGTTGACTTAAATTGCATTTCCAAGGCAGCAGGTGGACTTTCGTTAAAATGTAGTAATTACAAAGCAATCATTAAGAAGAAGAAGAGTGGAGGGGATTCCAGCTGGCGTATATCTGACCCGGTGACCCGCGACATGCTGCTGCTATACTGAGAGCCGCCAGTCGGCCATCAGGTCATGTGTTCACGTCTCTGAGCGGCTGAACAAGCCGCGTCAGTAATTTGCTCTGACATGTAGGTGTGTTATGCTAATGGGAGTCAATGTAGCATCAAGCCTGAAAAGCCCATTTGTTTTTCAGCCTTTCAGTCCAGTTGTGTCTGGTTCACTCAGCTCTGATGATGAAAAGGTATTTTGATTAAAATCAGCTTTTTACAGACTTTTATTCATGCTGCTGTCATTATGTGATAAAGAAGCAAAGAAAGATTTAAACTAATCTTTTTCCCCTCTATTTCTTAAATGTGTATCCATAATCATAGCAAACTTGTCGGTAAAAGTCTGAGACACTTTGAATTTTCTTCATAAATAAAAAAAAAAACAAGAAGTAGTAGTAATAATTAAAAAAAAAAAATCATGTTTAATTCTTCTTAAAATAACTTTAAAGATTTTCTTTCCATATTTTCCACTTCTTCATTTGGTCTTTGACTTTTTTTGTATTTTATATGTTAGACCAACACAACGTAGCATGAAAATAATTTTTTATAATATCTGAATATTCATACATCCATTTGTATTCAACCATTTTTTTTGTTTTTTTTTTGCTGATGACCTTTAAAATCACTTTTTTATTGTAATAATAGTTGCAAGTTTTTTGGCCCATGTCTCAGTTTTCACATTTAGAGTGGCAATAGATCAATCAATTTAAAAAAAAAATCCCCCAGCATGATGCTGCCACAACCATGTTTTACAGTTGGAATGTTTTTTTTTCAGGTTAAGTTGCAGACTTGGTTTTATAGAAGAGAGTCAGAAAAAACATAATTTACATCTACCAAAGACTTAGAATTTCATTTTAATATTAAATACACCATTTAAACTTTTTGATAAAACAATGTTTATTGAATGTTGCTGTCTGGCAGTTTCCTCCTTTCTTTTTCTTGTTGGTTTTTCCTCTTCTGGCAGAGGAGGGTCTTCAAAAAGCCTTTTTCTGCCACAGGTGGAGAATCGCGGTCGACCGGCTGAGATTAGATTTGGTGGCGGATTTGCTGCTGTTTGCAGGTGTGCACCTGCTCCAGTCCACTGGTAATTCTCACCTGGATGAAAACTTCCTCTTCTCCAACTTCTGCAACAGCCTGACAGCTAAAAAAAAAAAAGTATTGACAGTTATTTTTATTGATTACTTTAAGGAAAAGCTGCTAAACTAAGTTTTCTTTGTTTATTCATTACTTTGTAGGCTTTACCACATAAACTACTGAAATTAATTAAAACAGTTTTCAACTGTGCATTGTGGGATTAATAGTTCTTATGCCAGCTTCCTGTAGTTCAGTCTGTCATGGCTGGAGGCAACAAAATTAATCACATTACTTAGAAAATATACGTCTAGGTGGCATAGAAGCTGCATTTCCTTTACAAATATGGGAAAAACTTTATTGGTACTCCGCTAATGTAAAATTAATTAATTCAATATGAATATAATTACGCATCCAATCAGTTTGTTTCTTCGTCTTTTCAGTTGCTGATCATGTAACACATGTAATGCAAAGTGTTTTATGAAATACTCTGATCTTGACACAACCCAAAAACCTCATCCTATTGCAAAAAGTTTTTTTTAATTTTTTTTTTTATCAAAGTTGAGTAAAAATTAAAGAAATGTATTTTCTTAATTCCAATTTGCGCATTTATATTGTCAATAAACAGCAGGTTTCTCATTATTCTCCACTTAAATACCAAAATGTGGAATTGATTTTCACTCGGAACCGGTTTGGGCTTTCAGACGACACTTTGTTTACTCCATTAGTTTGTGTTTCTGCTTATTCAGCGTCTGACCGATGTTTACGTTAGTCACAGCACACTGCCAGCATGCGGTACTTTTGGACTGAGATGGGAACCTGCCTGTTTGAACACAAAGCTTGTAAAGAGAAACAGGAAAACATGAGGAGACAAAACACACAAAATGTGTAAAAACAGCTGCAGCAGACTGTTTAGATTGTTTCCTCTGGATTTCACTCTTTAAACTTTAAATTTGCACAGCTTTAGGGACGCCTCGCTGATAACCGGCATCATACAGTCGATGTTAGTCTGTGGGAGCCTCATAACCAGCTGTAATAAACAGGCTGAGACACACAGAGGTAATTTATAATCATTTGTGTCAGATTATATCTAGAACACCTGGCGATTCACAGAAACCCTCAGCACCTGCTCACAAAAACCAATCAGTGAGGGAATTTATACATAACAATTTTTAGTATGGAAAGTTCATTTACAATCAGTGGAGAGATGGGAGATGGAGAGTACAGCCTTTCTAAAATATGATTTTTTTTTCACACTTGACACCGCAAACTTTGACATATTTGATATATTTTGTTTGATTTTTATGTGACAAACCAACACAAAGTAGATCGTACTGTGAAGAGGAAAGAAAAAACAGAATTTTTAATGAGAAACGTGAAAAATAAAATAGTTTATAGAATCATCTATGACTGTCATTACAGTTATACCTCTGCTGGGGGTTTTTGTCCGCTTTAATTAAATTTGAGTTAGTTTGTCTATTAAATTTGGTTTGTCTGGGAAGTCGTGAACGTGTAACGGACCAAAGAAGCGAACTTCTGTCCACCTGCAGGGCTCGGTCTCGGTTTGGTTGAAGTGAACTCTGATGCGGTTCAAACGCATGTGTGAAGGAAAAGTGGACCCAGAGACCGCTGGAAAAGCAGGAAGTAGACTATAGCGTAGTGCGTTCTGGGTAAAAACAACCAAAACAAATGTGTGAGTCTTGTGCTAAGAGAAGAAAGGGCTCATGTTTTTTTTTTTTACCAAAAACAAAAAAGAAATTCTACGTCTGCTTAAATCTGATGCAGGAACATTTTTATTTACATTTTCTGAACAAGGAAGCCATACTCCGTGTCTTCTTCAGAGTTTTTTGTGTCGTTTCCTTCAGTGGCTCTGGGTGCAGCGCCACCACAGATGAGGAGGGGAACAGATTTTTCTATTACCGTATTTTCTGGACTATAAGCCGCTACTTTTTCCCCACGCTTTGAACCATGCGGCTTACAGCCCGGTGCGGCTTTTCTGTGGATTTTTCTTCAACCACCAGGGGGTGCTTTAGCAGGAAGTCAAAATTGGAAATCAAAGAGGAAAGTGCTAATTTTCATTTAGCACATGCTAGCAGGTGGCACGACGGAGAAATTTCTTCAAATTCATCTTGGAAACCACAAGAAGAAGTTCATATGATGCAGCTCAGATCGGTAGCCGCTGCACTAAGCTCGGCGTGAACGAATCCCTGGTTCGGCATTGGAGACGCAGAGCTGCGTCCTTAATAAATCTACTGGATTTATTGCTGCGTCCTTGTTAAAAACTGAGAGCGGCGGAGATACCAACGGCTTATATATGTACATTTCCAGTTTTTTTTAAAAAAAAAACGTTGTAGATGCGGCTTATAGTGTGGTGTGCTCTATAGTCCAGAAAATACGGTAGTTTGGTTTGTTTGACAGTGGAGTGTGAAAGCGAACCACACCACCTCAAAATGTAACAAATGTTGCAGCGTGATTGAACCGAGTCTAGTGGACTATCAGGTGGGAAAACACAATAAGTCTTACCACAGATTCACAATTTGGGCCATGAAAATGTTTCAGTCTAAACTTTTCCTTTATAACTCTGGCTGTACGTTTAAGATGGTTGTCAGTCTCATCTTGTTGCAGCATCTAGCAGGTTTTTTTCAGGATGGCTCTCTCCTTTCTAAACAAACTCCATCTTCCTGTTGGAGGGGAGGTCCTCCCTGATGTGCCGCCATCCTCGGGCGACTCTGTAAATGTTTGAGCTTGTTCAGGTGTGTTTGGGCATCATGCAGCTGCATCCTGAAAATGACAATAAGTTGCAGTGAGAAAACGTGTCGCCATGGTGACGCATCATGTCAACCCTCTGTTTTCTGAACCTCATGATGTTGTTTACCTGTTTCGCTTGGTTTCTATTATCACGCCAGGCGCCGGAGAAGTAACATCGATTTCTGCGGCGTTGCTTTGATTCGCAGCAGATGACAGAGGCATTTTCAGCCCAACTACAACAGATCAACCAAAACATGTTTTATTTTCTTTATCAGGACTTCAAACTACCACCCAGCTCAGACTAAACCACGAGTTTCTCCAGCGCTTGGTATTAAAGTGTGTGAATAAATTACTGTGTGTCTTCTTCCCTGCGTGAACCTCCCACTGGAGCGCCAGAAAGAGTCTCGCCTGAAGCGTCAAGCGGCGAACAGACAACCATTAATCATTGATTAAGAACATTTACATCTCGTTCCTTTTAATTATTTCTTCTCGAATCAGCGGGGCTGCTGCACAGAGTGTCTAAGCCGAGCAGAAGCATACTGGAGACGTGCTGAGCTGGGTTATCTGGGTCAAGTTCACGTTTGGCTGAGGAAATGAGATTTTAAGAGCAGTATGTGACTGGAAAGATAGAAAAAATATTGTTTGTAGTCGGAGAGCAGAATCCTTTTAACATCAAGAGATAAAAAAAAAAATAAAAGCCATTCCGTTGAGTGTTTGCCATTAGAGCAATGCAGGACGTTTACAGATCGGTGCTGCAGCTTCACAGCAGGCCAAAAAATTTATTTTGCAATGCTTGTGGTTTATCAAAGGCTGACTGGCTCAGGGTAAAACCTCATCCTTGATCTCCTGCGATGTTCTGAGCTGTTCAGCAGACCATGACGAAGCAGCCGCGACTCTAACACTTTGTCTAAATCACGCTCTGAAACTTTCTTCTGTATATTTGCATTTTGACTTTTCCTTCACTTTTTACCCCCTTCAGCTGTGACCCATAATAGTTATGTGAAATTTTGTTTGCTGAAGCAACTAAATACAAGTAGATTCTACCCAATACTCACAATATTTCAGTAAAATAATATATTATTGTTTTTACTTTATCCTGTGTTACTAAATTGAACATTATTTTATCAGCTATGATCATATTAATGATAATTTAAAGTGGGGAAAGTGAAGTGTTAACATATAAACCTGATTTTAGAGTGTTTGCATTCATAGTTGGACAACATCTCTGAGGAGGATATAAAAAAATGGCCTTACATTTGCCATCTCTAAACCCCTGTTGTGATCTGAAAGTTTCATGCACCCATCATCGACAATCAGTTGAAACCTGAAGCTTCGGTACATGCATAAAATGTATTAAAATGTACAAAAAGATCGCACCAATCTGTTCCTGTTTCCGGTCAGTTATTCTTACCTTATTCACTTCTATTTGCTAAATGCCAAAATCACCAGATTTTTTTTAGCCACATATTTTTTTGAACATCTTTAATGTAGCTCCAAAGAATCACTTCCTGAAGCGCAAACATATAGGTAGGTGGTCAGTACACGCTTTTATCCTGTAGGGGGCGATATACAATGTTGCCACACGTCATTGACACATCAAGTATCAACATGGCTGACTTTAGAAAGACTTTTCTTCATTATATGCCAAGTATCATTTTGGCATAGTGTTTTAGCATTAGCTTCCACTAAATACCATGTTAGCATGGTGCTTTAGCATTAGCTACTTCTAATGCTATAGTACTTAAATAGTATTTTTGTATTTAATCTACTTATTTTTTATAATCATTTATTTCACAAAACTCATCCCAGCTTATTTGTTTTTTATATTAATTTTTTTATATTAATTATGGAACTGGAATAAACTGAACCTTCAGGAACTGAGTCTGTCCGCTAAAGAAAAACATCAGAAAAAAAACATACTATTTGCTTCATATTTCTGCATAATTTACATACCAAAACTATCAGAGTTACTTTTATCCAAAGCAATGATTTCTCTGTGATAAAAACAAAACTTCACAGGTGGTCCATCTTAAAATGCAGAATAAATTATTTTCTTGACAAGGTTTCCCTTTTTTCCCCTTTTCCCCGTTTTCCTCCAAGTGATGACGAGTCGCCTTCTCTGTTCTATGAATTTGTTTTCTGTAAGATTTCAACATAACATTTTTATGCTCAAACTTGCTGAATTTAATTATTGCCTGGAAAAAGGGAGTGATATTTCTGATCGACCATAAATGCGCGGTGAAAAAGTACAACGTGAGGCCGAAAGTACCACGCCGCACTGATAGGGGGCAGTGCTGAGCACCGGAGGCTCTCATTCTTATTATTCATGGTTTTAGTCCTTTTAGCTGAATTTAACCTAACTAATATTAGCCTTAAAATAAAGTTAATGACTTTAACTACTTTAAAGAAACATTGAGTAAAGCTGCATGTTTCCTCCATCCACCTGTTTCAACTTTGACACTTTGAAAAGTATTGGTCCAATTTGGTATGGAAGTGGCAAAAAGCTGATTTGTTTTTTATTTGTTGGGTGAAAAAATAAGAATATATGTGGCTAGTTAATTGCACTGGATTTTATCTATTATCAGTGTAAAGGGGGTTAAATACAAATGCACATCTTATCTTTTAAAGACAGAGACAGACAAGTTTAACAAGCAAAGTTTATTGATTCTTTTTTTTTTCACCACATGTGTGCAAACATGCTCAAACACCACAAAGCCACTGCAGTCGCTTCCACTGACAGCGCAGGATACATTAAAATAAACAATATTCAAGTACAGACAACCCTTCTAAAGAGATAATATTTAGAAAAATATAAAGTCCCGACTTTTCAACTGATGAAACAGAACATTGCACAACAAGAACACAGTTCTACACATGCTGTGACGCCTTCGGATAGCAGAATAGAAAAATACACAGTGAAAGGACTTTATGAGCAAATGATGTACATTTTTTACCTAAAGTGTCGTACTGCATGTGTGTGAGCTGGCTCGGAGGTACTCTGGTGAAGTTAGCTTGACTGATTCCCCCCTAAGGGGAAACCTCGGGGGAAAGATGATGCTGGAGCAAAAGAGAGAAGAACCCTTTTATAAGTGAAAGCATATTTGCTGCTCCTGGAATGGGTGTTTTATTTGCCTACGTTTTTATTCACCTGTCTGACTCATAGCTGTGTGCCTTTGGCTTAGATGTCCCAAATTAAGTTGAATCTTTTTTTTTTTTTTAGACGAGTCTGTTAACATCTGCCAACATAAGCTGCGGGTTTAATTACTGTTCTAATCTTATCTCCTCAAAATATGTTTCTTATACTGGTTCACAGCACAAGAAATATCAGCTTACAGCATATGTAAACGTGGGATGTGGCTTTTAGGGTGCATTCACACCGACCCTGTTTAGTCCACTTTAATCAGACTGGTTTGTTTGGGGATTTGTGAATCAAACTCTGATGCAAACATTAGTTCGCCAAAAGCCGGAGACTGCAGGGCATTCTGGGTAAATACCAAAACAAACGTGCGAGTCTAGTGCTATCAGGAGAAATGGCTCTTTTTTTTGTTTTTAACCAAAGATTAAAGAGAAACCCTACCACTGATAAAATCTGACGCCACTCTGTTTTTGTTTACGATTCGTTGAGAAGGAAGCTCTGTGTCTTCTTCAGAGGTTTCCCTGTTGTTTTCTTGAGGAGTTCTTGGTGCAGCGCCACCACAGGAGAGGGTAGGAACAGGTTTTCCAAAGTATTTGGTTTGTTTTACATTACAGTGTGAAAGCGAACCGCAGCAGCTGAAAATGTAACAAATGTTGCAGTTTTGGTCCTTAATCGAACCGAGTCTAGTGGACACACAAACGACTGTTTTAGGAATGTTTAAAAACCACCATGTAAATGTTTCCAAAAGTGAGGTAGAAAGGATTGTGACAAAGTGAAGCGTTACGGAGGGAGTATCTTTTGAGTTTTGCTTTCAGCCTAGACAGGAGCTGATTTTATACAATTATCAAGAGACAAGTGCTTGGAGAGAAGGAAGTCAGCCGGATAAATGATGTTAAAAAATTAGAGATCCACTAACGAGGTTAAATCATCCCAAAAGATCAGGCTGCGTTGAGTTTGGTGATAGATGGATGCTTCAGGCTCCGATCAGTATTAAGGTACATGACTCAGTGCCATGATTAAAAATAATCTAAACCTTTCATCTCTAGTGCAAAGAGCGGTTTACCCCTGCAGCTGAACTGAAGATGAGACTATTTGGGGGATATTTCTTCATGCCTGGCATGTTGTAAAACTGATTGACGGTGTCTGTCCATCAGGATTGAAACTAAAACAAGCCGTTTAACCAACAACCAGGGTTACCCATGGTTGCCAGGGAGATCACTGCCTTTCAGAGAAAAGTAAATATTAGTCCTGGAAATCCATTTCATAGGGCTGCTAGCATAGAAACCCTGTGTTAAGGTTGGTTTAATTTGAACATTTTGCTCCGTTGCCATGTCAAACCTTTGCACATTTGTCATTTCGTGCCGACTATTCGTCAGTTCCTGCCTAGTTTAGGAATATTCTGTTACCCACTTTGACTACTCAAAATTATTTTGATCTGGTGTGAAGTCTCTTATTTCAGAAGGATAATCTGGCCAACACGGATTAAAAGTGGATTTCAAAAACTTAAAATGCACACAAGATCTGACATGGGAACGAAATTGTTTACTGACAATTGTGAAAAGGAGGTAGGAACGAGTAAATAGCAAAGAGTGGGTAAGAATTTGCTGAGCAGATTTGTTCAGGGACAAAATGACAGACTCATCTAATTGTACAATTTCTCTTGGTATTTAAGTCTGTTTGGAATATTGTTTGGAAAGGTTGACAGAGGAAATGATGTTTGCAGATGACATTGTGATGTGTATTGAAGTGGAGGTGTGTTCTGGAGCAAAGAGGAATGACAGTAAGTAGAAGGCAAACATAATAAGTGGGAGTGAAAGAAAGATGAAGAGGATTGGTTAGAGGAGGATGATGACCAGTCCCTCATAGGGGTAAGATGAGGGATTGGTCAACTGAGTGAGTTTTCTATGACCGTAGACTTACAGAATACTTTCCCTTCCTCCATTAAGACTGGTGGTTTGGGGGAGAAAATGAATACTGTTGATGGGGAGGATAGAGTGGACCATGCAAGATTTGACGTTCATTTGCACATAGCTATGCACTGGAACCTGATCCTGCAGTCAATGATTTGGTGTTGGAAGAAAATCGCCTGTTATTGAAGGTCTGACATTGAGACAGAAATTTGGGATTTACCTTTGCCACCTTCTTGACTTACCTTCTTTATCATAATTGTCCAGACTTAGTTGTAATGTATGTGTGTGCAGCATCGCGTACGTGTGAGCAAGAGATCCGTTTTCTGTCAAAATAACTTGTGGTGTAATAGTAGCACAGCCATGCATGGGCAGAGTCTTGAAGTGTAAGCTCTGGAAAGGGTTTGGCATAAATTTGAGTAGCTAGTTCACAGATTTTGTACCATAGCTTGTTAGTGGTTGAGTTTACAGTTTATATTTTTGCACAGATACAATTACAGTTCACTGGAAGTACTGCAGCTGGCTGAAAAGTCCAGACGTCTCAAAGTACCGGAAGTCCAAACAATATCTGCTTTTTGTTGATAAAATAAACTTCAGTGCTATAATTTGTGCTGCAGACCAGTATAGCTCCATGTTTCGATGTGAACAGTACCTCGTTATTTTGGGGTACATCTCTTCTCAGGTCATCTATAGGGTGCTGTTATAGTCAGAGAAGCAATAATTCAGATTATTCAGTCTGTAGTAAGAGAAAAAAATGGCGGTTCACTTTTCAGTTAATTTCACCACGTTATTCATTCATATTCAAAGTAATATTTAATTAGCTGGCTGAATTTCATATCGTGAAAACGAAATATGTAGCTCCAAACTAATATTGTTTGAAGCTAACTAAGCAGTTTGCTAGCTTACTATTTAGTTTGTGGCTAACTATTTAGCTTGCTAACTTAATGTTTAGTTTGGGGCTAGATATGTAGCTGGCTAACATATTTAGTTTGGAGCTAACTATTTAGCTGGCCAACTTAATATTTAGTTTGGGGCTAGATATGTAGCTGGCTAACATATTTAGTTTGGAGCTAACTATTTAGCTGGCCAACTTAATATTTAGTTTGGAGCTAGATATGTAGTTTGTACATAGCTAGCATAAACTGAATCCTTAGCTTGCTAATTAAAAATTTAGTTTGAAACTGACATTTATAAATGACTGAATAACTAAATGGTGAAAATATGATTGAAAAATTAACCCCCATTCGTTTTCTCTTATGATAGCCCAAATAATTGCTATTATTGTTTTGACAGTTTAATTTTACCAGTGGCAGTAACTGGAGAAACAACATATTAACTGCTTTATTTCACATGTAATGTCTCTGCTGTATTGATATAAACAGGTATTTACTATTAACGTTCCACCAGTTGGTTGCATAGGAAGTGCTCTGAGCCTGGGGAAACTCATTTCCATTTCCCATCTTCAAGTCATTTTAACACGTGTGAGTAGGAAAGAAAAGAGAAACCATTTAGACTATCCACACTGTTGTTTCATGGGATTTTAACTGCATTATCTTTACTGCTGAAGTGGAGCAATTGTTGATGTTATTAGTTCCAATTATGCTCCTTTTTCCCGTGGTAATTTAAATGTCGCAGTCTGCTGTGAAAATGCTGTTTGAATTTGGTTTTATTTCTTCTGGAATAGTAAATCAAGAGAAACTGTAATGTATATAAAGAGAAAAATATAGATTTAAAGGTGAGAGATGGAAATAATCAGAGTTCCTAAAGAGTCTGGAAATATGTTAGCATCTTTAAACTTTATTTGCTGAATCACTGTACATCCTTCATCCATATTTATATTTTCAGACTTTTTGCATCCATTCTATCATCTATGTTCAGTCATATTTCTACCAATTGATCAGTCTATCCTTCTACATATTTGTTAATTTGTTCATCTTTTTCACCAGATGGTTGTTCACGTTTCCATAAAACATTGAAACAGTGTTTATAATTGCAAACCTTTGTCAGTGGAGCCAGTGTATTCCCTTTGAATATCAAAAGTTTTTATTTTAACTTTGTTTGTTTTGTTACCAATTTCCAAAGGAAAAAGTTTGTAAATCCAATTAGAATTTGACTCTATTGGAGTCATTTTCATCTCAACACCTTTTCTACAAATTCCCATTTTTGTGAATGGTTTGCGGCAGGTTTAAGGCCGTCTGTCCAGTCATAATTGTTTTTACCCTCATTCCCAGCAGAGACAATAGGAAGCTACAGGAGATAAACGACCCAACGAGGAAGAGAGGAGACTCATTAGCTCCCTATTAATGCCAGATGCTGATGCTGACGGGGTCATGTGGGAGATGTGGGACGTCACCAGAGCAGATGCAAACTCCAGATTTGATCAAATGTCCATCCTAAACAGATTTTCTTGCTGTGCGCAACTGAATTGAGTGGAGCATGATTCACAGATGGCCACTGATACAGAGCAGGTTGAGGTTGACCAACATAAAGGAAGTTGGGGGAGGCAGCTTGAGCATTTTCATGTATTTGGAAATCACTTTATAAGATAAACCAACCAGAAATCTGGAGTTACAGGCCTCTTTTTCATGGACCTCTTAAGTGGACTTCTAAGGCCCCCTAATGGAGTCTTTAAAACCAGGAAGTAAACCATCTGACAATAATGTAAATATTAACGATGAAGAAAGCCTTTAGTCTGTACATGTGTGAATGTGTGTGACTGCTAAAGTTCTCACTTTCACACTGTTGGTAATTGTGTTCTGAAATGACAAGCGAGACCAAAAGAAGCACTCAGAAAGACGTTCTTCAACACCACAGTACGTCTGCATGTTAGTGCGCTGTAAACAAATGCAGGAGAGTGTCCACGTGTGCCCACTGTATACATTTACAAAGAACACTCCAGCAAAGTTAAACAAGATATTTAATAGAGAAAGAGAAAGGGGCGACCGTCCCCTGAACATGAGTGGACTGCAGTTGGAGACAGTTAACAGTCAGCAGGTCCATGGTCCCGTTAGGAGCTGGAGCTTCGAACACCAACAGCCCACTTCCTGTTTCACTGCATCATGAGGTTTTATTAAATGAGCCACCGTTAAAGACGCTTCTTTCAGGTTTTACCAGAAGAAAAGCTCAGCATTTAGCAACATTTTTATATAAACACCGATGTCTATTCTAGTTGTTTTAGTTCAATACAACATTAGCTTAGCAACAGTAGCCATGTGCCATTTAAAGTGACAATCTGGATTTTATTGAAGTGATGTTCTAAGCTGCTATTATCAGAGATGGTTTACTGAACGTAGACGGATGTTTTATCGCAATAAGTTTGAGGAAAAGTGAGACACAGAAGGTTATAGTTAGTTAAACCAACCAACCAACCTTAGTTTAGCTAGTTTTTAGCTGCAGACTAAGTTGGTATTTTAGATAATCAATTTTATCTAAAATTGATAAGATAAATTAATTTAATTTTAATTAATTTAATTAATTTGATATAAAATTAGATCAAATTTAATTTTTTCTAATTAATTTTAGACAAAATCAGTTTTTTTTCTAATTTATCGAATATTAGAGAAAATTAACTCAATTTGATATAAAATTAATTAGATAAATTTAGCAAATTAATTCAGAAATGTTTTTATTAGAAAAAATCTCTTGAAAAGGTTTTTGAAAATCTTTTCCAGGTGAAAAGACTTAAAACCTGTTTTTGGTGCATTCATGTGGACTGCATATTTGTTGTTTTGTTGGTGCTGCGTGGCTCAGTGGTAGAGCAGGTTCACCATAAATGGGCTTATAATAATCTGTGCAGCCATCCAGGGTTTGACTACCAGGCTTGTACGGTAAATATAGGCCCAAAAACAAATATCTAGAGGTGGGAAAAAGTTTTGGTTTGTTTTCTTTAATGAAAAATTACCTAAAAGCTCCTTTAAACATTCCAAGTCTGACTTTCTGATTCACAACAGTGAAGCCATTTTTTTAAAAAATTGGTTATTCCAACATTTTTTCCATTAAATTTTAAATGTAAAAATATTGTTTCAAAGAAACTTAAGTGATGTTTTTAGCCTAGCGATGCTTTAGCCATGCCTAGTATGTTTTCTCTTTGAATTTTTATGTAGTTGTGTCAGTGCCACCTGCTGGTGAATCATGTGTATTACAGCTACACAGACAGTTTTTATTTTGCAAAATTTGAGGAGGAGAAACATATCTGCTTAAAAAAAAGACACCAACTCTGTGTTGGACTGAATATAAATGCTATTAAGTTGGTGGGAAAAAAACTTGTTGCAGCAAAACTGTGTACATGGGAAGCTGCTCTTTACAGCTGCTACATGTATTACGTTGTATTTATATAAGACGGTAAATTCAAAGAGAAAACTCCAATTGTTGCCTAGATTAGTACAGAAAATGCATGGGTTTACCTTGATGTGTGCGTTAATAGAACATTGATTAAATCTACTAGACTTCATCGCTACCCCGTTGTGTTGCTACCAAGAAGAAAGAACAAGACATCAAGTTTTGTAGGTTACACGTCACCAAAAAACAGGATTGAACTGCAACATATAAAATCATTCATCTCACAATGCCAAAATGTCATCAGATACTCTTACCGTTTAATTATAACCTTCTTTGAGAAGATAAGTCTCCCAGAAAATAAAATATCTGAACCAATATTTGAAAAGACAAGAGTTTGTACATCTGTTTTCATGTTTAACTACATGTGTTCTCATCTACAGCTTAACAGACCTTGAGATACAGCTAAGACTGACCACCACAGAAATAAGTGAAATCGGAAAGCTTTCAGAGTTGCGCGCCTAAACATGTGGCAGTTCGTTAATAAGAAAGCACTCATGCTACACACAGAGTCATGGTTTCTATGATCCGAAGCAACAGGAGTTACCTGTAGAAGAACTGGATGGTAGGTACTAAAAACAACAGCCTTTTTTCCCCCCCGCTAAGACGCATGTACCAAAACACCACTTACATAAGCTAAGGTGATGTCTAGTTACATCGCTTGGTGTCCAGCTGACCTCTGCAGCGTAGCAAGAAAAGCTCAGCACCAAAACGCAACCAAAGTGTGGAAGGATGTTGCACGGATTACTGCGTTAATCTGATCCATGTCTGTGAAACCAAACTCCCAATCTTTCACACATGCAGCTATTTATTTCTCCAACAAAAACTTCTACCATCTTCCTGATTTCTCACACTGCCGAGCTGGAGACCTGGAGCCAGCCCACATCGGTGTAGGCCCCCGTCACATGCCAGTACAGCGCCCCCATCAGTTTGGTCCACACCAACTGCACCTCCGCTGTGAAGAAGTCTGGGAAGTCTTCAGACAGCACCTCCAGGATCACTCCGCTCAGGATCTGGGTGGGACAAAGAGAATGAACAGGTTAGGATACATTTATGGGTTATGCAAAACGTGTTTAAAACATTTTTTTCATAAAATTATTCTTAGATAATGAGATTTTACTGCTCGGTTATTCCCATTTTCATCTCCTTACAGAAAGATCTGTTTGAGGGCGTCTTGTCACTTTAAATCCAAATGAGCTCAATGTTTACACGCGCAAAAGCAGAAGTGGAGCCTTCTGCACAAGCAACAAGAATGCAGCAAGAAAAAAGCACCTGTCCTTTCCAGCAGCCATTGTACCTCACATACAGCAGTAAAACCAGCTGCACGGGGTTGCTAGGTAACGGCGCAGTGATGGTGAATGTGACCTAACAAATGGGAGGATTTTGAAACAGCTCGTTTTCCAGACACCATAAAACATGAACTTACTGCCAAAAAATGGCTGGGTGGTTTTTTGTTTTGTTTTTTACAACTGTTTAAACCGTCTCTAGAAATAGTAGAAGCCCAAATGAAATTACAAAAACATGCAAAATCTGAATTTTGCAAAATAGATTCCCTTTAGCTTCCCATCATAGCTGTATTTGATGCCTTGAATTTGGCCTCTGTCTCTTTAAGAAGCTCCTGCATTGATGCTATCCATTAATGTCGCTTTCAGCCGTTCTTAGGAGCATCGTAGTTTGTATGACAAGTTAAGCGGACTATCAATTCTACCAAGTGTTTGCTAACCGCTGCTGCCGCTAGTCTGGTGGAGCTGAGCGACTCCTAGGAGGAGCTTTGGGAAAACAGGCAGTGTTTTCTATTAGTAAGCATTTAGACACCACAAAATGGTTGCCATGGGAGATTCAAGGATTTCTCAAACATGGATGAAAGAATCAAAGCAACACTCCAGGTATGACTATGATGAGAGAACAACATTATAACATGATACAAAGCTCCAAAAAGTTGATTTTGCATAATCCTTCCCCTTTAAGAGTGAGGTTAACATCACATTCAGGTTAATCTGAGACTGCAGTGGTTGTGTGCTGCTGTGATGGACCTTCTCACTCTGTTCACACACATATTCTGCCATATAGAGAAAATAAGACAAATAGAAACTGAATCTTCTCCAACAATAAAAGCATCAGGCTTCTGATCTGATTGGACCCACATTTAGATTTTGGAGCGATAGAAATCTCATCACAATACCTGAATAGACTCAATCAATAATTTTCTGGGAGTGATTTTGTATGGATAATAACAGCTATTAGTGGGCAGTTTGTACCATTGTTGTGTTTCTGATCATTATTCCTGGTCTGCCTGGACTGGGTTTTTTAACCATCGTACAGCATAAAGAAGCATCACTAAGCTTTGTTGAATTATGAGCCATCTCACATTTTTTAGTCATTTATTTACTAATTAAAATAGACAACCTTTAAGAGGTTGTCTATTTTAATTTTTAAAAGCAGTAGAAGTGAAAATGATGCTCTAATCGCAGCTGCACTCCTAATTCATATATAAACCGTAGATCTACTAATAAAAGGACATTTTTAAATGTATTTTGTACTTTTTTTCCACAGTTCTGCGTCTAGCAGGTGTGCGGTACATTACTGTAATATTACCCCAGCCATTTTCTCATAATTGCCCAATCTCTGATCATCTGGAGGCTTTCACATAACGGTGAAGCACCTTTTTCCTGTCAGAAAAACTCTTTAAAGAACATTTAATACTGGAACAAACTTCTGTGAAGCGACTGCGAGCCTCGCTTCAGCTGACCTCCAGGATCATTTACTGTGCTGCAGTAATGCGGAGGAAAAAACCAGCCTGAATCAGGTACTTTTTTTAAAACCGTTTTACAGCTAGAAACATACAGAAAAAAATTCACTTTTTCTTTAATCTTATCACCCAAGTTTTTCCTCATAACTGCACCTAGAAAGCCAGCAGTGGCCTGTTAAAGGTGACATATTATGCTTCCTTGTACAGGTTAGTTTATGTTTGTGGGCTTTACGAAACATGCTCTTTACATTTTTTTTTTTTGTACACAATCATTCTCAGATAATTAGATTTCAGCCTGGTCAGTTCTACCTACTTTGCCACATTCCCCAACTCAACATTTACACTTACAAAATGGCTAAAAACAGATGACACCTGAACAACTTCGAAAAGCAGAATTATGGCCTCCTGCACAACCAACAAGAGCTCACCAAGTGTAAGTCAACAACAAAAACAGTTGTCTTTTCCAGCAGCCATTGTAAAGCAAATAAAATCAACTGACTAAATGTTCTGCAGCTCCGCTTGGGTTGCTAGGTGATGGGATAGTCTCAGCTGGGGTTGCTAGGTAACGGTACAGTTCCTGTTGATTGGGACTTAACAATCAGAGGGTTTTTGAAAGGGGTAATTTAAACATAAACTTCTTCCCAGAAAACTGCTGGGTATTTTTTTTTCTTGCTCTCTTTTTATAAGTTGTAGAAACCCAAATGGAAGCATAAAAACATGTAAAAAGTGAATTTTGTGCAATAAAAATAAGTACAAATCTGCAATCTAAAACTGAATAGAGGAAAAGTAGTAAGGAAAAGATATTTGACCATAAGACAGTAACAAAAAGGAAATGTTTTCTTTCTTCAGCTCTACCTTAAAGTATATGGGTTCCACTTTGTGTTTGATAGCATGGGCCTTTCCCACCAGCGCCAGCACCGAGGAAACCTTCTCTGGGTCGTTGAGGTTCTCCACCACAGTGTTGAGCGCGTTCATCACCCTGCAGGCATGCTGCCGCAGCTGGCTGCTCTGCTCCATCTCCTCAGGGTCCTCCATGTCTTGGAACTGGCTGAAATACTGCTTTGCAGACGGGAAGTTGACAAAAAACCTGAAGGAAAAAGGACATTTCATCATGGCTAATGAGGGGGAAAAAGCTAAATAAATAGATTTACCTTTCATGTAAAAGCAGAATGTAGTCACACTTTTCCATTCACTCTCATGGGCACACACCCAATGGAAAAAAAAAACCAAAACCAAAAAATCTTATCAAGCATTTTAGTCTAGTTTCTAGTGCATATATCTGAGTAAACTTAAAATAAGACCGGACTAACTTTCAAGTAACTTTTCAGCAACATTTCTTCACTTCTAGCGACATTTTCCCATGTTGTAAGTGAAAAAACAAACTAGTACTTTTTATCAATATTCAAGAACTATTGACTTAAAACTAGAGATGCATCGATCCTATATTAATACCTGTATTGGTCCCGATATTGATAAAAATTCTGATCAGGTAACGATGACAATGTGCCTGATCCATAAGGATAAATCTATTCACTTCAACTGTTTTGTGCTTTATTACATCATGCTTTATTATTTATTTTGCGTTATATTTAGGATTACTAATTATGCTTTCTGATCCATTTGAAAGAAGGTCTGTTGCCATTTACTTTTACATATTTAATCAAGGTAGTTAACCTGTTAATTTCAGTTTCTTATTTATTTTACATTGACTGTTATTCTCATAATTGCACCAACAGAACAAATTAAAGTTGTGTTGTTTTTACACGTTTGACCAAGCTTGCGAAGCTATTGGTGTATTATAAAATAACATTTTAATTCAGTACATTTATGTCTGTATTTGTAAAAAAAGAAGCTCTGCTTTTCTGTATTGGATTGGTATCGGCCCATACTAAACCTCAGATATCGGTATTACAAGTGAAAGCGGTGTACTCAAAACAAGCTCCTATATCTTGCTGAAATGTTAATAGTAGGTTAGTTTTGTCTTATTTCAAATGTACTCGGGTATTTGCATTAGAAACTAGACCAAAAGTGCTTGGTAAGACGATGGCTAAATCAAAACCCAAAGGTGTGAACATCTACGAAGCTTTTTTTTGAGAAGCGAGTTGGTCTGTGGGAATAATGATGGCAGGGTGTGTTGAACATAATCATTTGAAGCAACTCTGGACTCCAAAAGGCAAAGAGTGATTTTCTTCCCCCTCAATGTTTTTAAAACCCTAATTCTGAAAGACACAAATGCTTGAATTATAAATTAAAAGAACAACCCATAAATGTATTGACTGAAGGAACAAATTGCAGGAAGCTGAAACCTTTAATTATAATTAAATGCTACACAGTCCACAGAAGATAATTGTGAAGCGTTTAGCTGCTCTCTTCACCATAAATCGAAATCAGCGTTTCCCTCCTCTTATCTCGGAGTGCAGTTCAGTAACTTACATGAGTTCTTTTTTTTTTTTTTTTCTCTGCGACCGAGTGTGTAATTTGGCTCTGCCCCATCGGTTCAGCAGGAAGTTCCCAACAGAGACATTTAAAGTGCAGAAGCGCTGATGAGGCGGCGTAGTTAAGATTGATAAGACGCTCGCAGCGTAATTGGATGCAGGTGTGCAGAAAGTGGCGTCTAATTTTCGTGGAGTTCCAGTGCGAGTGTATTGAACAGAATGGCACCTATCCAGGACGTATTAGGCAGAATAATAATGACGATAATAAAGCTTGGAAGATGTTTGAGTTTTCACCGCTGATCATAGATGAAGAAAAGAGTTTGGGAGGAAATCAATTTAAAAGTTGAGGACTAATTGCTGTTCTGATTTTTATGATTGTTGTGTCACGACTTGGATAATTAACACCGTTGGATGGAGTCGTTATAATTGCCAGTGTCAAAATCTCTCATCAGGTATCTTACTTGATAAATAGCTGAAATAATAACAATAAGACCCTGCTTCTAGGGCTGTAACGATTACTCAGATGAATCGATTATTGAAATAATCAGCTCATTTAGTAAAGATTAATAGCTAACTGGAGTACAGAGATTGCCAGATGTGCCTGTTTTTGTATCCAGTTAATCGTCAGAATAATTGATAGACTAATCAATCACTAAAGTAGTTGTAGCTCTAAGAGCAACAGTTTGTCTTGGTACTCATATTGAAGAGATAATACTAAATTAGTTTCTTATATTGACACACACTGGCACAGAAACTGTAACTAATTGGTCACTTGGACCAATTTCATTATTTTACCTTCAGAGTTTAACACTTTTTCAGCCGCATTGAGATGGAGTCACAGCTTTTATCTACTAAATCAGGGCAGAGATCAGCTCTGCGGCTCACTTAATGTATTAAATGCCCTATTTTCATTCTCTTTTTGTGCTCCCATAAAAAAACACCGGGAAAGACGTGAAAAAAGCCTTAAAATACATTCACCTTTTATAGCAGTGGCATAATTAACATTTTAAGTCCTACAAATTATGCCCAAGTTATTAGAAAACCTGAATAATTTCAATAAAATAGTCAACATCTATAAAGCTAATTGTTGGAGATGTGCAGCAAAGTGGCCTCTTAAAGCTATTAGGCCTCCATAGCAACCATTAGATGTTGTCTACATGCCAACTGGTTATTTGGGAGCCTTGCCAGAAAAAAACTTTTGTTTTTTTCCCTTTCCTACCGTCACAACAACCATAAACATGTTGAGTTTGGTCAACGCTGCCGGCACTGAGATGACTGCCGGTATAATGTTCCAATTTATTTTGCTGGAATCCAATTTTTTGTTTGGTTGTTTACATTACAGCTTAAATGCGGCCACGATTGGACGCCAGCGGAAACAATCTATGGCCCTGAAGCGACCCACATGTTCAGAGGAAGCTGTGAGGGCAATGAGAAGACGTGTTTATCACTTCTGAATCTTCAAAATAGCAGAATTATTAATGATTCGATCAGCAATGTCTACCATGCCTGTTTGTCTATTGCAGTACATTTAGTCTCCCTGCTTCCTGCCACCTGTTATACCTCAGTGGTGTCTGCAGGTTCCATAGAGTCAAATTTAAGACCTTTAAATGCCAGCTTGAATGAAATTTAAGACCAAAAAGCTATAGATACAGGGGAAACTTGCAGCATTACAGTCCAGCATGGCAAAAACAGAAATCTGGCTTTGTGCTAATGCAAGAGATAAAAAAAATAACTAGATAGCAAAGGTATATTAGCAGCTAGTTATTGGTAGCCTCAACTGCAATTATGCTACACAACTCTATGAAAACATGTGCATGTGACTCAAACATTTGCCTGACAGAAATAAACAACAACAAAACTAACATATTTAAGGCCAGATAACATTTTTTAAATAAATTTAAGACATTTTCAGGCCTTAACTTTTGGTATAAATTTAAGACTTCTTTAAGGATGTGCAACTCCCCTGACTGGGATTTTTTTCCCTTTTGCCAGCTGTGTGATCCTAAGACTGGCTCTAGTGTAAAAACAGATAAATATGTCAAGCATCTTGGAGTATCTGTGATAAAAAAATATAAACCATGACCTAATCAATACAGAAATGGTTCACCTGACAACTGTCTTCCATTTCCAGTTCAGTCCCTGTAGACTTAAATGCATAGGAACAGGTGATATGATCGTAACATTGATCATAATAGTTTGTGTTTTTTTATTCTGAAGATGATAAATTAGGCATTAAAAAGCATAAAAATGTACCAGTCTTTTTGTCTGAAACTCTTAGTGCATCCTTTTCTAAAGAATATGTACATTCTTCAACCAATTTCAACAATTTATATATCAAAACATTCAACTTCTTCTGGAGATTTCTGCTATCTTTTGGTGATTTCAGCTTTTACAATTATTTTTTTAAATATTCAAAGTTTTATGGAAATTTCAGCCCCATAAAAATACATTGAAATCCTTCAGAATTCCACAAAATTCAGCTAAATCTTTGTGCTCTTTGACCGCTTACCACTTCTGCCTGCTTCTGCCTAGAAACTCCTTTCAACTTTTAAGCAAGTCAGAAGATGTCATGCTATCTTCAAATGGTTCAGCTTTTTGATATCTCTTACAGTTATTCTAAAATCATGATTTAAGTCTTACACAAATTTTGGGCTGTTTTCAGGTTTACAATGTAATCCAATGGTGGAATTCTTCAGCTGGCAGAGTGCGCACTCCAGTAAAAGACACTTTTTCAAGCTTCTCAAACAAAATGCTGCTGTTCGTACATACTTCACTCTACAGAAATAATTTATGCATCAAAACGTAGCCACAGGAGTCTACTTTCAGGAAATATGAGTATCATTAGTGTAGGTTTTACGACTTTCTCTGCAACACTCCCTGACTGCAAGCATGTCACCCCTTCCTCCATTGGGCTCCATATTAAATATTGTCAGCGCTAGCTCTCTCTTTAGCATCTTGTGCAGCGTTCATTCAGCAGATTAGCATTGAATGAACCTCTAATAATGGGAGGTCTGAAGGCAAAAAGAGGTCCTCAATTCAACCCACTAGTCCAGACTCTCAAAGCAATCCCACTTTCTTATGTGGCCTTTAGAGAATATACTAAAGGCCACATAAGGCCTTTAAGAGATTCAAATTGACTTGAGCTTTAAAATATTTACTGTACACAACAGCTCAGCAAACAGGGTGAGTTAATGCAGAGGTGTCAAGGGATTTCCACCATCTTTCTTTCAACACTCACTGGGAAGCCAAGCTGACAAGGTGCAAAGTCTTTTCAATCAATCAATCAAATTTTATTTGTATAGCACATTTCAGCAGCAAGGTATTTCAAAGTGCTTTAGATAATTAAAATAAAAACAGCATGTGAGAAAGACATTTAAAAAACATAATTAAAACGTAAACAGTGAGAAAGAGAAATAAAAAGCTGTAGAACTTTAGTTGAGACGCCGTCAACTGGGACTCCAACCCTTTGGGCTTTAGTCAAAACGCCGTTTGACAAGGACTCTTTTACAACAATCACAACATCACCAGTATAAATGATAAAACAAAAAATAAAATTATGTTTGGTAAAATTAATAAAACAATTATAAAATTTGCAGAAAATACCAGAACATAAAAGTATAAATAAAAACAAAGACAAACTTAATGTCAGCTGCAGCAATTTCCCAAAACCTCGAATCAGCAAATTGCCTCATCTCCGGGGTTATAATAGTTTTGGATTTTTCATTCCAGTTTGGTTTTATTTCATTGTGACTTTTGTTTTACTTAGTTTTTACAGTGTGTTTGCTAGCTTTTATTACTTAAATATTATAGTAGTTTTTGTTTTTTCATACGTTTATTATCAGGTGCAGAATTCATAAAGGTCAAAGTATGTTTTTACTGTTTTAGCTACTTTTTATTACTTACTACTAGTTAAATATTGTGTAGTTTTCATTAGTTATGGTAGTAGTTCTATGGTAAATTATTAGAATTCATAATGGTTAAAGTGTTGTATTGTAATTATGTTTTACATTAATTGGGTAATGAATCCTCAACAGAAGATAACATTTTCAGAATATGTAATCATTTATTGCTGAGCAGCCATCTGACTGGTGTTTTCTCCCAACTTTTACTGTCTCCATTTTGCAGACAAGAGGATTATGGAGTGCTGTAATTTGCTGACAAATAATGTAAGCTGCTTGTGTGGGGGGGGAAAAAAAATCAATTTCAAGGATAGTAAATAGATTCATAAACATAATAAAAGATATTACATCTATAATTTCAGTATGTTTTAGTTAGTTTTATAAATGCACAATATAGTTCCAGTTAGTTGTAGTTTTTACCCATTAATTACTGTTTTTATGCGTTTCAGCTAACAAAAATGTTTTTTCAATGTCAGTTTTTGTTAATTTGTTAGCTTTAGTTCACTATAATAAACTTCCTCAGCTCTATACATTTATAAACAAACTTCCCATACAGGTGGTTCTACTCTGACCCGATTTAAATCTTATCAGAGGTCCAGGAAAACCGGAGCTGGTCGTGCAGCAATGGCCCACTGCGGCCCTGCTTCACCACGTCTGGCCCCTGGATCCCGGGTTGTTTCAGCTTTGTTCTTTCAGCTGCCGCATCACAAGCTCACTCTGCTCCTCGGTGACGGAGATAAATTAAAATGTGGAGAACTTCTTGTTCAGCTTTAGCAAACATGAACAGTAACTTGATGACTTCAAATAAAGACATCTTCTCTGAAGTCTGCGGTGTGTTTTAGGTGTCTCGCTTCTTGCTTTGGGAGTGTTTCATCTCATGTGGCCAGGATGTGAATTATAATACATTAAAGGGAAAAAAATAGCACAGACTGTAATAGTATAACAGAGAAAAAGGTTTGATGTCTGAGCATTGAAGTGCTTCACTAGAGCTAAATGAAGCGAAAATGCTGCTGCTGTGTCTGGATTCTGACTGGAAAGAGTCTGGATGAAACAACACACTGGTTTAAAGCTGCTTTAAAGTCTCAATAATCGTAAAATACTCATTTAACAACCACAAAAGTAGGACTACACAGCGGAATAGCAATAGTTTTACTTTGTTGTGTCTAAAAGAATCACCTTGAGTTGTGTTGGAACATGCAGCAGGAGTTTGACTTTTCCATCTTTTAGCATGTTACAGCAAACTTTATTGTATTTTAAGTTCTTTGTTTTTTATTTGTTTATGGTCTATAAATGTCCTTTATTACAGTCTTTTACAGAGCCAGGAGGCATGTCTTAGTGCTGTCAATCAATCTCGTATACGTGCTGTTGGCGGAGAAAGAACTCACCATTATAGGAAAACCATTTATCTGCCATCAGCTGTGGCCATGCTAAATAGCCTGAGCATTAATGGTAGAGAGAAAGGGGGAGGGTGTGAGCAGCACATACACAAGAGTAACTGGCAGCGGTAAGGCCCTCCTGCAGGCTCTGATTGGTGTATTTCTGTAGATGACAGCAGGTCTATTGGTTTTTTTCAGATTATCTGCCTCTGTCTTGACATAGCAATACTTTTAGCAAATATGCAAACATTAATTTTTGTAAAAGTTACATACTGCAGCTCTAACAACAGTAAAGCAACAAATCATGTTTGTTTTCATTTTTATAACGGTTCATGGGTAACTCATTATAATAATAACTCATAGCTAATCTTTAAACAGGAACAAAAACAAGCATGGTCATTTCGGCTCAGTGTTTGGCCTCATTTGGCTGCTACAGATTAAAGTTTTTATTTCTAAATAGTTTTCATGTTTCATCAAACACACTGAGGTCAAAGCATCAAATGTGTTTAGATATTCCCAACTAAACCGAAGGGTTGATTACGCCTTTGCAGATGCTGCTGCCTCGTTGTGTAATAATTTACACGTCTACATAAAACCAGTTTAGTGTTTTGAAATTCTCAAGACGCTATTAAAGCAGAACCTGCAGTCTGAGGCGGGCACAGCTTTTATATTAGTGTGTCTCTTATGGCGTGCATTTATTACTTAACCACTTGCCGTTATTTATCTTAATGCTGCTCTTTTCGTGTATCTTTTTACCGTTTCACGACCTTTTATAGCCGTGATCCTGGTTTTGTTGAGTCATTGATGTTTTCTGCGGTTTTCTGAACAGATACAGTTTTGTGTTTGTTTCATTCGCAGAGTAGAAGACGAAGGAGGAAACTAGATTCTGACCGACTTTTCTCCACAATCCTTAAAGCCATCTTCCACTCGCTTCACGTAATAGAAGAAAATCTTACGATATTGGACTATTGTTTCTACTGAAGAACAGACCCCATGAAATCTGACATGTTATCAGTATCGGTTCTGATTGGATAAGTTCTGGTCGGTGGTTCTCACTCTCCATAGCCTGTAGTTCAGGTTTAGCCACTCTGCAGATAATAAAAACAAAAACACGAAAGGTTCGTTGTGAAGCTCAATTTTGATAAACACAAATGAAACAGCAGCAGTTTAACTGATGTTGCCTTTCTAGTCCATTTGGACGAGTCTGCACTAAACCAGCAACACTAACGTAAAAATAAAAGATATATAATAACCTATCGCAAAAGGCTTTTATTGTTCTTAAATAAAGAGGAACAGAGAGTGAACCACTAGAAGCTTTAAAATTATTATTAAACTATATTTTAGAAGTTTTTGTGTTTACTAAAGCAAATTTCATGATGTTTTAATTGTCTGCATATGTTGCACAAGGGAAAATATGATTGTTTTCTTTTTCTTGCTTGTTGTGTTTTGCATGTTTTTGGTTTTGTTTTTCCCTTTAACACCCGAACGCACCAGGTCGAAGGCAGCCCTTTAAGGAGGCGGAGCCCACTGATTGCGGTTTGTAATCAGTGGGTCGGCATGCTGATTGAGGCGATAATAAAAGAAGCCTGGATAGAAGGGGAGAGTGTGAGCCCTGCAAGCGAAAGAGACGGATCCTGACGAGTGACGGACAAAAGCTGCATCCCAGACATAGAGCACCGAGAGGTGAACTGACGGCTCAACACAGAGAATCAGGGCAGAGGAGGTCCTCTGCCCGCGCCTGTAAGTAGTGTTCCGTCCCAGAGTGTTTACAGGAAATTAGCCTCCCGATGGAGTCTTGGGACAGGATTGCTGGCGCTCTCCCTGTCTCTCTCTTTTAGTTGGGTCTGGCTGTAAAGGATCGTGATACGCCGAAGAGCGGGCAGTGCCGGAGTTTTTAAGAAGTCAGCTGGGAGCTGGCAAGTGGACAAAGGGTGGACGGGCCGCATTCCCTTGGAGCAGCGCAAGTGGAACTCAGCCGAGGATCTGGAACTGGTGACTGCTTTTACGGAATTTTTGGGATCTCATAAAAAAAGAGAAAAAGACTGTTTTTTATTTTATTTTAGTCTTTTATATATAGTCACTACTGCAAGTGACTTTTTGTAGTAATAAAAGATCTTAAATTTGACTGTTCCGTTGGTTGGGTTTTCTGAGTTGATTGCTCCCCCTTGTATCGCGAACTGAGCGTGGAGCCATATTGGTGACACATATTTTAATTATTACTTTATTATACTGTACGTTGCTGATCTCCCTCAAAAAATATTGTATTTCAAGGGATTTCCTGGTAAAATAATAAATAAATATGAATAAAAAATTGTCACACTGACAGCAAAATAATGGATTAAAACGGAGAAAAATAATCAAATATAAAAGAAATGTAGAATCACTCATAGATTGAGAAGGAAATATTGAAGATATATGTGCATTTCAAAGGGAGGAAAATAAATAAAATCTATAAAAATACTAAAATTAAAACCATACATTATAAAAATATACAACTATTTTTGTGTTGACACAAGTTCAGCTGAAACTTAGAGGATGTATTTAATAAAGTTTTATTTTTGTTTTGTTTTTTATAATATATTATCTAATATGATCAATTTTAAAATGGATATTTAACCAATGTAGGAACTTTAAACTTAGTTTTAAGTGAGCTCTCTATCAGGTTCTAGTAAATAGTTTTGAAGTAGCTGAAATGTAAATTAGAAATTAGAAAATAGTCTGAAAAGAATCAATTTTAAGAAGTAAAGCCAGTAGTCACTAATTATTTGCATGATTAGATATATGATTCAACTACAAAATTTGCTCTGATTGATTCTTTCAGCTCATTATTCTGTTTCTTATTAAAAACAATTATTACAGCATGAAAGCCAGTCCCAGGTTTTGTTTTGTGAAGTATGGTTGGTACATTTGATAAAACTAATTTAGTAATAATGGTGCCTCGGCGCGGTTTTAATGAACAATAATGTCACTTTTTCATTAAAGCAGGAGCAGCAGAAAAAACCCCCCCAAAACAGATTAAATGGAGTAACAGAAGAGCTGATGGATAAAGAGGCATGAAATATGGTGCTGAAGTGCCAACGCCTGTTGCTGTCATTCACAGATAAGACCGCAAGAAACACACACACACACACACACACACACACACACACACAAAGGATGCTCTCTGCCCCGTCTTTTCACTCACTCATGGATTCTCATCAACTCAAACTGGAAATCAGTTTGCCTCAGTACCACCGGTCTCCTTGACGACGACTCGCTGTCCATTTTAACAGGTCCTTGAATATTGTGAAGCGGCAATGTTTTAGCTGTGGATATTTAAGCTGTTCAAATTTTTACTTTTTTATATAAAAAGCCGACAGGAAGCACACTTTGTAAAGCAAAAGAGACACAAACAGATCATTTTACAATTTCGAATCAGTTAGTCATGCTTGAACTGAACCCTCTTTATTTACCCTGAACTTACAAGTTCAGCTGAAACTTACAGGAAATATTTAATAGATAAAGTTTTATTTTTGTTTTGTGTTTTATTGATTTTATTATTTTGGTGGCAGACCATACAAACTAAATATTTTAAAAAACGTTTTAAAGTGTATTCACTGGAGAAAGTAACTTCTGTATTTCTGAAGAGGATTCAAATAGAAACAAATAAGTGCCAACTAGAGGTGTGTAGAGTCCCCAAATAAATGTACTCAAGTAAAAAAAAGCACCACTTCAATATAATCTTACTCAAGTAAAAGTAAAAAGTAGCCATCCAAGAAATCACTAAAGTACGAACAAAACAATATTTTATAAAAAGGTTAAGTACTCAGTAACTTGTGAAATCAGATTTAACACTTTAAAACGATTCCATCAGACAGATAAAATACCATTATGTGGAAGTTCTCCTGTTTTAAGGACTAAAATAAAAAATAAGTTCTGTTATGCTGCTCTTGACAGTTGGTGGTTACCATAGTAACCGGTAACAGACAGCTCGTCCTTTTTTTCTGTTGCCGTCGGTAACTGTGGGGCACAAGCTGCTGTACTAAAGTTAACCACCATCTTGATTTCTTCTTTTCTTAGAATAAATACAGAGAACCTGAACGTGTGTGTTGTGAAGTCAACCTATACAGCTCTGGAAAACATTAAGAGACCACAAAATGATTAGTTTTTCTTATTTTACTTTTTATAGCTAAATGTTTGAGTAAAATGAACATTATTTCATTCTGTGAACTACTGACAACATGTCTCTGAAATTCCAAGCAAAAGTTTTGTATTTATTAGCAGAAAATGAGAAATGGTCAAAATAACGAAAAAGACGCAGCGCTTTCAGACCTCATAATCCAAAGAAAACAAGTTATTAATTTTGAAACGACAACTAATGTTTTAACTCAGGAAGAGTTCAGAAATCAATATTTGGTGGAATAACCAAATTCAATGGGTAATTTTTAATTTTTATGAGACAAACTTATATTGTCTCATATTTTATTCACTTATTTATAAAAAAAAAAGTACTTGCTTCTTTGCTGATTTTGTTGTTTATTTTATCAAAACAAATCTCTCTTATAGATGAGATCATGGATCTCAATGAGACAACCTGCATGAATAAAGGTAAAATAAAATAAACTAAATTTCAATAAGCAATGGAAAACTGTTGCAGATCCGAAATGAAGGCGTTTCCCTGAATTTGTGCTGACCCTTGATTAAATGGCACCCTGGGAATGAGCCATAGATCTCAAACCAGAGAAACGCCACAGAAAAAAAGAAAGCCTCACTTCTCACCATTCAATCAGTACCAGGCATTGTCAAGTAAAAATTGGCTTTTTTCATCATTAACCTCCTCAATACATATAAAGTTGAAATAATCTGTATTCATACGCTCAAAATATCATCAGTTTTGCCTGTGGAAGGATCAGCAACTCAGAGTTTTAATCAGTACCAATCAAATCTGTCCCAATCAGAATCAGTGCTTCTGTTCTTTGAGAAAAGCATAGAAAGGCTAAAATCCAAAAATCACTGGTCTTTAATCCCTTTAATCTATATGTTAACACATATTTAAGTTTTTTTGTTGTTGTCATTTTGGGAAACCTTTTCACATCCCCCTATCTCCTGGCTTAATGCGCACCAGGCTCAGTAATCTCAGGACCTGGACAGGATTTGGAAAAGGCAATGAAAAAGACACATTGTTGCTGGGGAGAATGAAGGACGCTCAAGCTGCTACTGATAACATTTATCAGCCAGCATCACCTGCTTTTCTGGGGTAGCAAGAGCCAATAAGGAGTTTAGAAGGGATTACAAGGATTAGTGGAAGCAAGAAATCTCATGGCTGTCATCCAGCGCCGTCCGTTGGTCCTTCTGTCCATCCGTCCATTTCCTACCACTGAAGCTGCACTGCAAAAGAATCTAACCAAGTATTTTTGGTCTATAGTTTCAACTGCAAGTGCACTTCAAATACGACACAACTAACTTATAAGTAACTTTTCAGCAGGATATATCAGCTTGATTTGAGTCAATAATCTCCACGAGCAGATTACCTTAAAACAAGGCATTTTTCCTAGATTATGTGCAAAATAATCTGCCACCGGAACTAGTACTTTTTCAGAAATATTAGGGAATTATTTATTTAAAACAAGCTTTATATCCATATAAGTTACTTCTAAACTGTAAAACATTTGAGCCACATTTAGTTGTGTCTACCGTCTTCTACTCTTTAAGTCAAATAAATTTAAAGTTTTAGATTTTGAACCTAAATGTGAGTTTGTGAAAGATAAACTTATAGCAGTAAGTTGTCAACTTTTTATTCATTTTGTCAGACCTACAATAAACTAGAGTTCTTAGATTAGCACTTAAAAAACTGAAAGAAGAAAAAGACGGGAGTGGGAACTATTTCCCAGAATGCTTAGCGGCATGTTTCTGTATCCTGTGTTGCACTGTGCAATATTCCAGATTAGCCCTACAAAATAATCTGTGTAGAGGCAGGTTTCCCACCAACAACTAGTTGCGTCACAGAAAAATTGGTGAAAAAGTGAATCTGCGAATACAAAATCCCACTAGGTGTTTATCTGTAGAAAAGATTATGTGTTGAATAATTTTATCTAACTTCTGGGCCTGTTTAGTATTCATATATTTATGAACTCTGTAGGTTCACTTAATGCTATACCTTTCTTTTTGGTAACGAGAAAAAGCTTTCATTAACACATTCTTCCCTTCTAAACTGCATTTTTGTATTCTGCGTTTTCTGCTCCAATAACACAGATGAAACCAGGTAAATTTACATACACGGAGTAAAAAGATCCTTTTTTTTCTCACTGTCGAAGTTAAATCAGACCAAACTTTTCTTGTTTCTTGTTTTATTCAGCTGATCAGTATGCAGGATAACTGTCTTTTAATCTATATGACTTGAGTTCAACCTTTTGACTTTTCTTCTACAAGCTTTTGATAGGTTAATATCTACCGGTATGTTTTTGAAAATTTCAACTTCCATTATTTTGTTAAACCTAGAGCATGTCCTACACTCATGTTTATTGCCTCAGATTACCCTTTTATCTCAAATTACAGCAGTTGTTTTCCATGTCCTCACTTTCAAGCTTTTATTTCCGATTGTTGGCTCATTTTTCACCATTTTTTGCTTTTTTTTTGTTGTTGTTGAAATGCAATAGTTTAAATAGTTTATCTGGTTCAGCGATGTAACTGATATTTTCTTTTTGTTCTGCATCATCTGCAACACACCATGCAGTTTGAGAAGACATGACACTATTTGCCCACATATGTTTAACAAATCATCCAGATTTGCAGCTTAAAAACCCCAGGAGGTTTAAAGCGTTGCTCTATGGTGCGTAGTGGTGGAATGATTGAAATTCATTTAATTTTCCTGCCTGGGCTTCCTGCAGGCGGCCAGTGGCTCTGTCCCTCTGTGGTTCGGTCAGCCGTGGCTTTATGCAGAATTAATTTAAGTACGTTATTATTCCTGGACCAATAATTTTTTATTGCAGTGGTCAACTGGTTTACAGACCAAAATATTACCAAGTAACTTTGGACTAGCTTCTAGTACAAATATCTTAGTCCATTTGAAATAAAGCAAAATTAGTTTTGTCTTATTTCTTGCTGAAAATATATTTTGCTACAACTTTTCAGCCAGATCTAGCAGTTTGTTTTAAGTCAATAATTCTTTAAGATTGATAAAAAAAATATCTTATTATGGAAAAAATATTGTGTTACAAGAAAAAGTGAAAGTCTGGTTTCTAGTACAAATATCTTGTTACACTTGAAATAAGACAAAGCTAACTTAGAAATAAATTTTCAGCAAGATATAAGAGCTTGTTTTAAGTTAATAATTTCTTAATATTGATTAAAAAAATTATTAGTTCCAGTGCAAATTATTTAACTCAGAATGGAAAAAATGTCTCATTTTAAGAATTTGCCAGAAACTATGGTTTCTAGTGCAAATGTCTTTCTTTTGTCTTATTTCAAATGTACTAACTTACAAGTCATATTTCAGCAAGATATAGAAGCATGTTTTAAGTTAATAATCCCTTAATATTGAGGAAAAAGTACTAGTTCCATTGGAAGATAATTTTTTTCTGTTATAAGTGAAATAATCGGACAGAATTATTAGAAATTATAGGCTGATAAAGCACTTAGATCTTGCTGAAAAGTTACTTGCAAGTTAGTTTGGTCTTATTTCAAGTTTACTAAGATATTTGCACTAGAAACTAGACCAAAATTACTTGGTAAGATTCTTTTGTTTTTACAGTGTATGGCAAAAATCTTGGATGTATTTGGAGGACAGCAGGGTTGAAGCAGATAAATAATTGGTTTTAACAAACTTTACTTTTTGCCTTTTCTGTGCTTGGCTCTTTACTTTTGATAGATGCTCATAGTACTGAACATTTTATCAATATTATGAGTTTCTATTTCTTAGATTGTAAACATGACTAAGCACAGAGGCACAATTGTCTAAAGCCATTTTTCAAGATGGGAAAGACAAAATCAATCATTCAAATCAATCAAATTTTATTTGTATAGCACATTTCAGCAGCAGGGCATTTCAAGGTGCTTTACATAATTAAAGAAAAAAAAAATAAGAACAGCATGTGACATTGAATAAACTGTAAGAAAGAGAAAGAGATTTTGAAAAATCCCCGTCGCCTGACAGGACGGAGTTTACAGATTTTTAGTCAAAACGCCATTTGACAAGGATTCTTAAACCTCAGAGTTTTAGTTAAAACGCCATTTGACAAGGATTCTTAAACCTCAGAGTTTTAGTTAAAACGCCATTTGTTAGTTAAAATGCCAAAAGAACACGTCACTCAAACAAAGAAGACAGTTGGTGAAATAAGTCAGAAAAGACCATAACAGTCGGATTACAACCAGCGAGGAAAAATGCTGAAGAATGTAGAAAAGAAACATACTAAATCTCCCCTTTTAGAGAAATTCATAAATTCATCTGGATACAAAGTTTCCATAACAACCATTTATTTTAAGGCTTGAGAGAGTCTGCAGGTTCAGGGTGTTCTGTGTACCATTCAGTCACTCTTCAGGGAACTTATTTTGAAAATACTTGCATGTAAATTAATTTAGATTCTTGATGTGTCTATACTTGGCATTTCTTGAGATATAAAGAACTATGAGCCTGTACAAATGTGTTGTTCCTGAGTTTGAACTAAAAGGCAAAGCAGGACTGGTTTTGTCAAATTGCTGTAGAGCCTACTTAGGTTAAGACAGGTCTGTCAGCTATACAAAACATGCTCATTAAATTTTTTGCACAAAATCATTCTTAGATAATGAGATTTTAGTCTGCTCAGTTCTGCCTATTTTCACCTCCTTTCAGGATGAGTTGTTTTAGGGTGTCTTGTCACTTTAAATCCACGTAAGCTACTACTGGCCACGCCCCCAACTCAACGTTTAAACTTTATTGTGAAAATGGCTGCAAACAGGTGTGGAAATATACAAACATACATCTTTGAAAAACAGAAGTAGAGCCTCCTGCACAACCAACAAGAATGCAGCAAGTTGTTTCTGGATGGTAAGTCAACAATAAAACACTTGTTTTCCAGCAGCCATTGTACAGCACAGCTGATCAAACTTGCTGGAACTCGGCTTTGGTTGCTGGGTGACGGCCTTCACTCTGCTTGGGTTACTAGGTAACAGCACAGTGTCCTTCAAATGTAGCTTAACGATCAGGAGGTTTGTGAAACAGCTCATTTTCCAGACACCAACAAAAGAAAAAAACTGATTGCCAAAAAAATGGCTGGTTGTTTATTAAGCATTTGGACTGTTTTTAGAAGCAAATGGAAGTACAAAAACATGCAAAAAGAAAAAAAAAAACAATTTCCTCAATGATCAATAAAGTACATGCTATTCTATTCTAAAATCTGAATTTTGGATGATTGGTTCCTTATAACTAAAAATAATATTAACCTCCTTTGTATATAAATGAATGGAGCAGAAAATTCAGAAGAGCTTCTCCTCCTCTGTAGAAGAAGGCTACAGGGTTTTTAACTTTGTGAAAACTGAAACTTAAAGAGTGCCATGGATCAATGTAATTAAGCAATGCTGCTTTTATTTAGAATAATTTGCAAGTTTTTTCCTTTAATAAAGGAAAAATGGTTATTTTTCCCCAATCATTGAAAAAAAGAAACATCACAACAATCACAAAGTTTTTGTCCTTTATTAGCTATTTTCCTGTTTGTTTGTTTTTTTCATAGGTAGCAGGATATCAAGAAACCTTTCATTTAAAAATTTTTATTTTTATGTTTTTGGTCTACAATGATTTACAAATCTCTTCTAACATAAACCCAACTAACAATAAAATATTGCCTTTTTTTTACTCACAAAATTATTTTATGCATTTTTAAACTAAAATAAAATAAAAATTTGCTACCCAAATTTTCTTTCAACTGACAATTTTGGCTAATGTAGCAAAAACCACTGACATAGATAAACAAAAACTGAAGAAAACGCCAGGGCTGCACCAATAAACCAGCCTTGATTTCCTTCATTTTGGGTAACTAGAAAACTGCAATCTGTGCACCTCCGGAACAAAACAACTTTGGAAAGTTTATTGAAAATGTAATAAAGAGTAAATTTCTGCTAAGGAATAAATTATTCCTAATATCAGAACATGACTTAGCATTACATGCTCCTGACTGTTGAAGTGAGAATGAACACCGGTTGGATCAAAACAGACACCTGAAGTTTTCAGAAAGAATATTTTAGTATCTTATGAGTTAAACTTGAAAACAGCCATTCTGCACAGAAAACATTTTTGAAGGTCAAACTAAATTTTGCCAACAAGTACATAGATAAAGACCAGGACTTTAGGAAAAGATGAGTGTAAAATTTAAGTATTTGGAAACCAGAGCCGGGGACATTTAGCAGCATCATAATGGCAGCACACCTGTAAATCCCTCATGGGTGGTCTGAGAGTTATAGAGGGATTATGTAAAATGTACTCTTTTTTTAGCTTTATATCATGTTATAGTATTATTCTCTCTTAAAAAAATACACCTAGAGTGTTGCTTTGATTCTTCTATGCATGTTGGAAAACAATTTACAAATAAATGACATAAGAGATTCAGGCAGAAGAAACAACAAAAAAACTGCACATCCAGACAATGCCACTGCATATCCAGGAACGTCACTAAAATCTCCAAACAACAGAACAACAAACAAACCCCTGGTCACCCACAGGAAGCTGGAACTTCATAGCAAACATGTCAGAGTCCCTTTAATGCAGCGTTTCTCAAACTTTTTAAGACCAAGGACCATCTAACCAATTTAGCAAACAGACCAAATAACTTGAAACTGACCCACAATAACACAACATGCCACAATACCATGAATAAATATACTCGAGTTATTTACAGGTTCTGAAAGTGTGGATTCTAAGCTTTCCAATAATGCCAAACACATGGAAATCAAAGAAGTTGTGTTGTGTGCATTAATAGCATTTTAAGGGTATTTGTAGTCTAGAAGCATAGTAAAAGAAAAGAACAGTTGTTGATGTGCGAGCTGAAAATTATAAGCAAGCAAAATCGTAAAAAATAAAGAACAGTTCTTACCAACTGAGACTTGAGTCTAGAGCCGTTCAAAAGAATCAAATCACTAGTAAACGAGATCAATACTCTCAGTAGTAATGACTTAGCTTCCTGTGATCATATAAGCTGTCATGGCATTGTTTTCTTTCCACCGTATCTTCGGTTTTTGTCCTTTGGTAAGCTAGTTGTAGCGTCGCACTTTGAGCTGACGTCATGGCAAATAAACGGTCGTTTACATGCAGTACCTTGCGGTCCACTAGGGGGCGACCGCGGACCACAGTTTGAGACAGACTGCTTTATGTAACGACTAGGGCTGCACCTGTTGCAGTTTTCCGGTTGATCGCCGATTACCGATCTTTAAAAGTCCTGACCTGCTGATTCTGATTTTGGTCGATACCATTTTTTTTTTTTTTTTTGTCTGAAATGTCACTAAATGTAACAAGAAAGTCACTGAGTTGGTAACAGTGGAGTGACTATTGCTAACTGCGAACGTACAGATGTAACCTGATGGGCCGGTCTGTCAGTCAAACCTCTCTAACAGGAGAGCAGAAGAAGATAACGGTCGGTTTTTAATCCTTTGCTGAGGAAGAGAAGATCAGCTTCACGTGTCAGCCATCACTGATCTCCCCAAATTAAAATTTTTTGGCTCCCTTTCTTAGATATTAGCTTGAATCTCTTTAATTAATTAATTAATTAAATTACTTTTATCCATTGCAATTCCTTGTTTTATTTTTGCCTTTTAAGATTTAAAGATATAAATGGCATTATAAATAAAATCTATTATGATATGAAAATGAAAAAAAGAAACATAACTAATAATAAAAGATGTATTTCTTTATCTCTTAATTGAACCCTGTTCCCTCCAACAGGTTTTCTTCCTGCTAAGTCCTCTTCACAATAAAAATTATGGAAAATTACATTTTCCATATTTAGTAGTGCAGAAGATAATTTTTTGTTTTTGCCAAAGCAACTCAAGTTTATTTCCATTTTTTTTACTATGCTTCTAAATTACAAAAAACAAAAAAACGTTAAAACACAACTTCTTTTTTGATTTCCAAGGAAATGAGTGCAATCCTACTAACTACCCAACTCCGGATCTGACCATTAATACTTTTCATTCCCATTAGAGACTAAGTGCACTAAATAGTGCTCATCTGCAAGTTATACCTCCAAACTAAATCAGTACAAAGACTGAAGTAGTGAAGTAAAGTCGTAAATGGGAGCTCACGCACGTTTTCATCGTTGTTTTCATTAAAGAAAATGCAGGCTTTTCTTACCGGATGAGCACAGAAACCCCCACATCCTCACAGTTTTTGTAGACGTGCCCCCACGTGTCCTGGATGATCTCCCGCTCCGAGTCGGACAGCGGCTCCGTGCGCTCCGGACGGTCCTCGCAGTCGCCCCCCTGACCCCCCAGCAGCTGTGGAGGCGGCGGCGGAGACTCCCTCCGAGACATCCTCCGGCGGCGCAGCAGCCCGGAGTCTCCAAGCAGCGCCCGGGGGAGGTAGGGAGTCAGGGAGGGGGGGAGGGAGATGGAGAGCTGAGACCCCACGGCGGGAGCTGGGAGGAGAGTCGGGGTGAGAAGAAGGAGCAGAGGAGACGAAGAAGAGGAGGAGAAGGAGGAAAAGGGGAGCCAGAGAGAGCTCACAGCCAGAAAGAGGAAGGAGGAAAAGAAGCTCCTGGTCTCCCAGCTGCCACCTAAACAGCTCCAACTCTCTCTCCCTGGTCTCTCCAACTAACTTAATTCCTCCACCTCTCTTTCCTGTCTCCCTGCGTCCCGCAGTGAGGGAGATGCTGATGCTGCTCTCCCGTCACTTCTCCTCTGCCTATGATCCCCCGCTTCTGCTGAAGGAGGCGGCTGGAGGGACCTGAAGGAATGAGAGCAGGGTCGGGAGGGAAACAGAGAGAGACAGAGGGGTGGAGAGAGCTGGAGAGAAAGAAGGAGAAGAAGAAAGAGAGGGGGGAGCATTGAGGGTCCCTGGCAACACTGTGCACAAATTCATGCACACATATTGACACATGATGGAAACCTGTTGGAAGGAACCGGGTTTGAAATTAAAGAAACAAGAGAAAGATATATTTTTTCTATTATTAGTTATGTTCTTTTTATATTTCATAATAATAATAGATTTTATTCATATTGCCCTTTAGATCTAAGGTTAAAAAAAAAGCAATTACAATGGATAAAAATTGAATAAATGCATAAATAAGACATTGAAATCAATATCTAAGAAATTGTTTTCTAAAACAGAAATGTTTTAAGAAGGGATCCACTGATTTATCGGCCAGATGAATTATTGGTGACTATAACCCGAGATCTGTGATCAGCCGATACTTACATGTGAAGTCAGTCTTCTCTCAACAAAGGCGTAAAAATCAATTGCTCTCTTCTTTTGCTTTGCATTGAAAGAGGTTTGACTGAGATCACACCATCAGCTCATGTCTGCACATTTGTATTCCACAACAATCGCCACGCTGTTACCAATTCAGCGACTTTCTTGCTATATTTAGCGACATTTCAGAAAAAAAAACTAAATCGGAATCGGCGGGTCAGATATTTTAAACATCAACGATCGGCCAGAAAACTGCAATGTAATATGATCATGTCTGCAGCTCTTATTAAGATCCCTGCTGGAGCGTTCTGTTTTGAAGGGAATCCCAATGAGAAGAGAGTTTCAGTAGTCCAGTCTGGAGGAGACGGAGGCATGGACCAATTGTCTGAGAGGGGGAGAATTTTATTTGGAAGTCTTGCAAAGGTGGTTAATATGAGAACCAAAAGCGATCATGATAATCATAAGAAGAGCCAAATGCATCCAGCCACTAGTGACAAACAGACGTGGGATGATATGGCTGAAGAGAGTGAGGATTTTAAAGAGAAAAAAAAATCTAATTTTCTTTGCTGAAAAAAGAATAAAATCATAGTAGTTCGTATTTTTGTGGAATATATGACTAATTGTTGAATGATTTTATCACCTGAGCTGTCATCTTCTCCAGCTCCTCCAGAGTTACAATGGACCTTTTGGTCCTGCAGGTTCTAGCAGCAGTGTTGTGGTCAAGACCACTTAACCCGAGACCAAGACAAGACCAAGACCAGAGTGTATCAAGACCGAGACAAGACCAAGACTATTAGGGTCCGAGACCAAGACCGAGGGAAGTCCAAGACCGAGGGAAGTCGAGACCGAGTCAAGACCAAGACCAGCGGCCCATGCTTTATGATGTGATAATATTTCCCATCATAAAATGTGAAATATGATCAAATTTGCTTCTCAAATTGATCTGAAAGATCCATATTCCCATATAAACACCTAGATATTACATACTTAATACATTTTACCAATATTAAAAGCCATCTTCCATCTTTGTGTTATAATTCGTGGTGGTCTTGTGCCATCCTAAAAAGATAACGCCCTGGGCATTTGCCCATATTGCTCATGTCAGAAACCACCGCTGTCTGCACCACTAAACATAGCAATTGAGGCAATGCCCTGATGGTAAATAATGCTCAACTATGAAAACTGACCAAGGAGCAACAAGCAAGAAGTAACCAAGCACAAGACATTCATCGTGACTGTTCTCACCCTCTCTCCTGCTACATGAAGCCAGGTAGTCTGACACAATGGCACACATTACAGCTGCCACTGTGAACGAAAACAATCAAAGAACAATGTGATTGCTCTGCGTGCTCTTTCGATCTTGTGTTTTATTAATTTGTTCATTAAAAAAATATCAATGTACATAATTAATTAGCTAAAAATAATGATAGCTACTGCAGTGTACGCAGAGCATTACAAGAACAAAGAACGGTGTTCTATCAGGTCAGCATACCCTGTCAAATCGTCATACGCTTAGCACGAACTCACAGCTATATCTGTCAGACAGTCATTACCTTATGATTTTATTTAATCAGCAATTAAAAACCCTCGCTGAGTTTTACACAGCATGTGTTGTAGTTGACTGGAGCTGCAGCCAGACCCTGCTTTAAATACACTTTGAAACCACAACAACGCATATATATCTATATAGTTATCATTGAAAACAATTTCATGATTTATTTTAGTCATAACTTGTTGCATATGGTGAACTGACAACTCTTCTGACAGTCAGACTTCTTAATGCGCATGCGCAGGCATGGTACTCACTGCCTGTATGCTATTCTGACAGCGTATGGTAATCTGATAGAACAACGGCTCTCAGTGAGTGACACTCCAGTCCTATCTAATAAGTAAAGAGCCGTGGAGAAGAATCGACTGTTTCTGAATGTCACATAACTATATTGCGGACTTTTGGACATAGCGTTGTCCCATATATGCGACAAGTCAGTCTACACCTCCGCACAATAATTCAGCACAGTGAGTGATAACATTTTTCATCACAATGCTTATGTGTCTCTGTACAGCTAGCTTTGCTAACATCACGTAAACGGAGCTTACCTTTTTTGAGCTACTTTTCTAAGTGACGAAAATAGTTAGACGTTGTCCCCACCATCTGCGAAAGCGAAGCGCTGCTGAGTTAGCTGTGGCCATCGGATTTCTTACTATTTATGCAGCGCTATTATATTACTGACGATTAGACAAACATTTTCTGCCGCTGAGAGGAAACCACTGCGCATGTCCTGGAGCGCCGCGCGCGAGTGAAAGGTGGGGAGGGGGGAGTAACAGAAACACGTAGTTGCTTGGATTTTAATCGGTGCGTTTTGCATCCACTGAAAACAAAGATGTTAACAAAGTGGACAGAATGCTGCACGTTTAGTGATATTTTCACAGTTGCGGTCTTGACTGGTCTTGAAATAAAATGCCGAGTCCTCAGCGCCCGAGACCGAGACAAGACCGAGACCAAATGCGGTCGAGTCCGAAACCAGTCTCGAGACCAAGACCGATCTCGAGTACTACAACACTGGTTAGCAGCCATTTCCTGGTAGGTTTAGAATAGAGTAGAAAATAAAATAATAAATAAATAAATAAAAACAGGATTATAGTATACATGCTTTTACCTTTCACTCTTCAGGTGCAATTAAATATTTCAACAAAATGCAACAAAAACTTATGTTGGAGAAAAAAGGAGATTTGAGTCTGTAGAGAGAAAAATAAACTCACAAAAGCACATTGAAAAATCTAAACCTGGCCATTTTCTTGAAATGTCCATGAAGAAATAACTAGATTAATTTAGATCTGCACAGGAAAGAACAAGCCGCGTAGATCTGTGCAGCTAGAAGCTACTCTGTATCACACCGAAACACCGTGGCACATTTGTTCCAGAATTAAAGCTACTTTTCTTGCACTTCTTGTGAATCCGTAGATATGATAACTAAATATATAACCTAAACGTCCTTCACATTTATGGTAGAAACAAGTATCACTTGTCAAAAGACGGACTTTTTTACGCCTTTATTATGTTTGTTTTTTTGAGGAGGGAGGGGGGGTTACAATTGTTTTGTATGTGATTCTGTGTCTGATACAGTTCTGCTGGAAAATGGCCGCCTTCCATCTCCTCCTTAGTTCTGTGAGAATCCAGCAGATTTCTGAGCCGTTCCACAGACTGGTTCGAGGCATTAGATGCTCTGAACCAGAACTCATCCAGAGACGCTGGTCTCTGGATGAGTCTCACATCTGATCACAGAATCACTGCAAAAATGTTGTTTTTCTGATCAAATTTTCACGTTCTGCATTTTACAGCTTCTGTTACAGCGATTTAGAATCCTCACTCACGCAAATTAAGATTTTAACGGAAAATTAAAATACCTCTGGCCCCCTTTTTTGACCTTTTATGTAATTTTATTTTCTTGTGAGGTAGTCTTTTGTGTGTATTTTATGCTGAAGATGAACCAGAAAGGATCCAATCTAAAGAGTTTAAATAATATGGAAGCAATGTAAGTGACAAATAGACCAGAAGAGCTAATTACAGGTGAGTAAATGCAGCTGGGGAAGGGCAGCTGAGGGAAACGTGAAAAATAAACCTAACTGAAAGAAACAATGAGGATAAACAAACTAAAATGTCAGAATATGAGCAAATAAACATCACAGAAGTGATCAAAACAGCTACGGATCATAATAATCTCTATTATAATGGGTAAATCAAGGATAAAAAAAACCCAAAAGTTTTGAAGACAGGATTCATATGCAAACAAAATAAAGGACAAATCATCCAATTTCTCTGTCATCTCTGTCATTGTTTAAAACAATAAAAAATAACTAAATAACACTAAACATAAGTAGTACAAGCAGTCGTATTTGACGATAGTCAAAACTAAAGATTGGTGAATTTGTGACTAAAATGTGTTAACACATTGCAAGCAAACAGGTTATGCAATTAAAACAAAGATTTCTATAATTTACAAAAAGATTTCATATCCTAAAGAAGTCAGCAATTTGAATGAGATTAATTTTATCACTGAAGTCAGGAAGGATTGATCAGAATTATGTTCTGTGGATTATAAATTAGTTAAACCAAACTGAAATCAGATATTTCAATTAATCTGTGTTTCTTCCATCAGATTCTCCCCTCTGAACTTCTTCCCCTTAAGCTTCTAATAAATAAAAACTGCAAGTAAAACCCAGAAAAAGATAGTTTCTAATATCATTGAAATATGCAAAAGAAATACTTAAACTGCATATTAAAATGTATTTTCACAAACTTCATTTTTAATTTTCGTAAAAATATGAAACAGCGCCACAATGTTATGAATTTAAGATAGAATAATAAGCAAAATGCAGCACTTCATAAACACTATGCAGTCTTATAACTTTAGTTTTAAAAAAAGGCAAACTTTTAACATTTTGCAGTTTTGCAGTATGATAATTCTGTTAAATTATTGGGCTTTTTTTTTTTACTCTTTATCATTTTTAGCTAAAAATAATACAAATATTCATAAATTTCTCCACTGTGGGACAATGAAGAATATTTTTATTCTATTCTATATAGTAATAGATAGATTGAGGAAGAAGTCCTGATGGTTTTAAAAAATAAAAACAGATAAAGCTGATTTAAAAACCATAAAATTCCAACAATATTTTTTCAAAACCCAAAGCTTCATGACAGAAAATGCACTGATATGAAGTGGATTGTCCGAAAGCAATCAGTGACCAGTATAAAGGCCAAACATTTCTGTGTAAATTATACCTGGCACTGGAAAATTCCTGACAAAAAATAAATAAATCCAAAATAAAAAGGGAAACAATGTACAGAATTTGATAAATTGCTGCCTTTACAAAAGTACAAGTGAGGAGTGGAGGATGCTGCTGCTGCTGACAGGTCTATTATGCCACAAAAGCAACTGGAGAAGCCAACAATTGGGAGAGGGAGTTGTCACAGCGGTTTGCAAAATGGCAGATTTCTGCACAGCACCAAAGGTTGTCACTCTGTCACTCCTCAAGACAACATGAAAAATAAATCCCACATCTGCCATCTGCCTCCAGTAACACCAGATTCACGCATGTACAGTTGTTTAAAGTTTTGACTGTGTTGTATTTCATGACAGTTGACTGTTTTAATTGAAACGAAGCAGACAAAAATATGACAGGTTGACACTTTGGCACACCAAGAACAAGTTGAAGGTTACCATACTTGCACTGTGCAGTGCTACACTTGTTATTGAAATATAGGCAGCGTAAATAATGCAGAAGGTTATTTATAGGCCTCTGTTTTTACATTACAACTCATCAGATGTTCCTTTTAATGCTGGTGCGCTTCTCCATTACTAGATGTGCAACAAGTGCAATGAGGCAAATGAAGCAAATTTACAACAGAGAACGGTCTCCAGGTTGTAATGCACAGCTGAAAGAAAATAGCAAATGCTAAGAGATATCCGGTGAATTTCAAAGTGTAAACACCCCTTTAAAGTTTTTGTACCTTTACAGTGACAGATATCCTTGATAAAAACTAGTTAGATGGGAGGTGTCCAAACTTTTTGTCACAGTGGCCAAAGTTGTGAAGTGCAAAAGTATAAATGGACCAAGAAAAAAAAGTAAATAGAGTAGTCCATTTTTTCTATTGTTTTGTTGGAAAGCGGTATTATTCATTGTAAATCCCTAACTTACTGTTTGCTGTATTATAAGAAAGGCATCTACTTTTCAAATTACTCTGGGCTCGATTGAACATATTTATTTAAAGTTATAAAGAATAGGGTTTGAGTCATTTTCTTTCAAAACACTTGCTGTATGTAACCAAATTTAATTAATTACTTTCCATTTAACGTAATTTAATGTTTTATTTATTAGAAAAGCTTGGTTATAAAAAGACATTTGTTTTGGACTTAACATTTTCCATCGTAAGAAAATATATGCCAGTATTAATTTTACCCTAATTAAAAATAAAAAGTAAAGTGTTTAACAGGAACATTTCGTCAGTTGAGTTTACAGTAAAGAACACGTAGCAAACTTCGAATCACCATGACAACTGCTCTGGTAATATTTGATGAATGGTTCTCTGGCTCCCCCTCGTGGCCAACTGCGTGTAGTGCCACTTAAAAAGTTGTGCTTTCGGGTTTCATGTTTTGTTGTTCCACGTTTGGAAACGCAAATGGGCACTTTTTGTAAGTTTGAGGTTGAGAAACTGTAAATTTGTCAATTTACAAATTTACAACTTCTTAAAAGAAAGCAGAGAAAAGTGTTTTTTCTTTTAATCGTGTTTTTTTCTGCTTTCATTTTAACATCTCAGTAATTCAGTCTACATTCAGCAACATACAAAGTATAGGGAGAATTAATATCTTACAAACAGTTTGCACAAACACTGATAAAAGTGTTAGTTTTGCATCCCAAGAGGACTGTACTGTCAAACAAGGTGGTGGCAGTATCTTGTCTCTGTTGCTGCCAGTGATACTGGTGCATTTCATGTGGTTATAAAAAGCTTCCTGTCAAAGTACCACCAGATGGATGAAACATGGGCTTCAATTGTGTGCCCAGGACAAAAATCCCAAATAAACATCAAAGCTGGTTTTGAATTTTGAGAAACAAGACTGGGCCTGCTGCAGCCTTTACTATCTCTAAATGATACGGCAGACTTAGCAAAGAAGACGTTTCAAAATAAGTTATGTGTGTCAGGTGCTTTTTTGGTTAAAATAAGTTTATTTATTCACTAAAATTAATGAGCTGCAGAGCATGTATCCAGAAATTTTACTCAGAATAGCAATATAACATTATAGTGTGGTAAAACGTCTCCTAAAATTATTTCCCCCCAAAAAATGTAACTGAGTACATGTAACTAGTTGCTATCCACCTCTGTTGTCTCGTGCGGTAACTATCAAACTTTTAGCATAGAATTCCACTATTTCTTCTTTAACCAATCATGACACGGCAACGGACTTTGACAGCCAATCAGGATATAGATTGGCATCATGGGCGTTTCGTTGTAGAAAGAATGCAGTGCGGCGGTGCGGCGCATCCATCCTCCCGGTCCGGGTAGAGTTCGGTTGAGAAGGTGCTGGATGGTGGTGGGGGGTGTACCACTGATGAGAGAGCGGCCGAAGGAAGGGGACGCTTTAGTACGCGCTGAAGGACTGTAACGTTAATTCACTGGAAACCGACCAGAAACACCAGGGCAGAGTTTCATCCATCTCTCGTGTGCGGTAAGTTGCGGAGAGGAGCCCGGGCCAGACGTTATTTTTTTCTGGGATGTAGCGGCTAGCAACAGCCTCCGTTAACGTTAGCTAGCGGATTATTGTGCCATGACTTTTTAATGATGGAGGACCTTCAGCTTTGCTAATGTTAGCTGGCAACTCAAAGCCAACGGCTTGTTTCTAGCTTTAAAAAAATATTATTTTTGCTTAAAGAAGAAATTTATTGTTTTAAGAGCCGGTGTGGACGCGACGTGGTCATTGTCCTGCTTTTATCCTGAGCCAGACGTCTTTGAGCCACCCACACCCATGATGGGATTTGCAAGAGGAGGCTGAACAATTCATCCTTAACTCCTGCTTTTTCCTCGGTATTTTCTACTTTATTGTAATATCTGGTAATATGGTTCATTATGGTGATAACCCCCCTCCAGTTGGATCCAACAGTTGCATTTGACTGGGAATAAACTGAGTTCTCGCAGGCATCTTTTGGAGCGGCTGGGATCTGAGGCAACTTTGAGCTAACGTTAGCGAGCTAATTTAGCCGCTGCAGCTGTTTGGCCTGTCCAGGGAGGAGATCAGGCCGGGGAGAGAGGTTTTCATTCTTTTTCATTTGCTAGATGTTAAACATTTTTACTTTGGTGCAAAAATTAGCAGTATATTTGTACCGTTACATAGAAACATGTGAGATGAAATTGACTGAGGGGGGATGCTGACAGACAAAAGCCAAAAGCCAAACTGATCCACCATCCTGTGACCTGACCCAGATTAATATCTAACCCCTGCCTCATTTCAACATGGGATCAGGCTGCATGTTAAAATATATCTGATTATGCTTTTTGATATAGTTTAGAATTATATTACAAAGGCAAATGCAAACTAAGCCCTATTTCACTTTTATAAACACTGAAATTGAAACACTTATTACACATCTTAAACATTTATTAGGAATGAGTTTTAAGTTTGATTCAATGATTTCATTGTTGATAAATGAAAAATATTTTAACATTGAAAGGAATTGTAAAGTTTTCTTACTTTGTAAAAGTGTAAAAGTAATCTTCATAGTTTGATTGTAATGTTACCATGGTTACATTGTGACTCCATGACTTTGGTTTGCCCATAAACGCATCTCAGCAAAAAATAATCAATTATCTCTGCTTCTCTGCTTGCTTTGGGCTTCGCCTCTTCTTGCAGATCCAATCACATCTGGATTAAAATGCTGTTATTGGTGCTGATATTCTGATCAGAACCATATCAAGTTCTGCTTAAGCCTCATACGACCTGCCAGGTTATAAAGCACACTGTATGGAAGCTTATTGCTGCAGTCAGTGCTGTATTTGTGTCCTCTGTGGGTTATATAAGTAGCCAGCCATTGTTTCATCCAGTTATACTCGTCATTACTTATTAATTATTCTTTCGTAGATGCAACAATCAGAGATCTTTGTGGCCTTTTACATGTCACTGATTTTATAAAGCTCTCGCCTGTACGTTTTGTTTTCTCTTTGAGAAATATAAATAGTAACAAGATAATTTTTTACTAAATAACCCCCTCAACTTTTATAGAAAAAGAACATTCTCAGAAATGACTCAAACTAAAGGTTATTTTAGTCATCGATTATTTTGATGAAAACTTTGGCACATTCTACAGATTTTTCATTGAATGACTTCAGCATTTTTTACACAGTATAAGAAGAACACTAAAAGATGCGAGTAATCAAATAGTTTAATAATTAAAAAAAGAAAGAAACTAAATATTTTGCCTAAAATGCGATAACATTCCTTTTGTGAATTTGGACCAGGTGAATCTAAAACTACGCCACTTGAGGAGTTTTGGCTAAAACATATTTACAGACAGATTTAAAAAAAATCTTAAATGTAAAATGCATATTTATTTTGTACAGAATTACTGTTGTGAATATTTTGTTTTTTCTTGACAAATGATCTTTTTTGAATCTATTTACTCCAGTTAACGATTAATCGACTGCTAAATTAGCTGCAGATTTTTACAATGACCGATTCATGATGATTAATCCAATCAATGTTCTTGACACATTTTCCATGTGGATGTGCTTAAAAATGCAACCTGCAAAAACTTGCTACGATCGTTGGTAAGTGCGCTGTGCCAGTCATCCATGTTTTTGTGTTAAAAAATGTTAAGTTGATAAGAAATTTGAAATGATCACTTGGTCATATTATTGGAAGACATTATTAACAATATCTACAAAGTCTTAAAATAGGCGAACATAAAGAAATGCAATGAATATAAATGTTTTTTACTACATCCTGATTAAAGTGACTAAAATTGTCAATTTATTCGCTGAAGTTGTTAGTTTGTAAAGATAGGCAGTGGTTACAGACCTCTGGTGAATAAAAAATACATGTACTATTCTGCATATAATACATACAACAATGCTTAGCCTGGTGTGGCGCAAGTAAAGCCTGGTGGCCTGCCAGGCTTATAATACACTGGGGGAAACTACCTGAGATGTAATGAAATTCTAGGCTTTCCTGGACTTTATTCTTCAAGAATCCAGTCATCTGCTATTAAATGTGACCTCTCAAACTGACCTTTGGCAGATTTGATATAAATCAAAGCTGCATCCTCTTTAGTGTGAACGATAAATCGAAGAACCTTCGTTTTTCACTTCCCTGCAGGTTGCCCCAGATTGCTGTGCTTCTGGTTTTCCAGCAGCAATGTCACAGAGGAGTGGGCAGGATGACCCGGAGCGGTACCTCTTCGTGGACCGTGCCGTCGTGTACAACCCAGCAGCTCAGGCGGACTGGACCGCCAAGAGGCTGGTGTGGATCCCGTCGGAGCGCCACGGCTTCGAGGCAGCAAGCATCCGTGAGGAGCGCGGGGATGAGGTGGTGGTGGAGCTCGCCGAAAACGGGAAGAAGGCGGTGGTCAACAAGGACGACATCCAGAAAATGAATCCGCCCAAGTTCACCAAGGTGGAGGATATGGCTGAACTCACATGCCTGAACGAGGCATCGGTGCTTCACAACCTGAAAGACCGATACTACTCCGGCCTCATCTATGTAAGTACAAGGAGAATTAAGATCTAATGGACGTATCAGGGTAAGATTTCATGGAATCGTTGCAATCCACTTGGATAATAACTGCATGATTTGCTTCTGAGCTGGCAATGCTTCCAGCTAGCACTACAGAATAAAGTGGATATAAATTATATATGCATAGAATCTTATTTTAAAGTCCATCTAGCATGCTGTCAGCTTCCTGATATGGATTCTTTTAGGATGCTTCTCTTTTTAACGTTTCCACAGAATGCTCTGGCAGACAGACACCCTGGTGCCTGCTCCGGGCTCAGAGGGGATTCAGCTCCCATCTGCCCCCGGGGCAGCAGCAAAACGAGCTAATCAAAGTTTATGGGTGATCAGGACATGTTAACATTCACATTGCTTTAAAGCTGCAGTATGTAACTTTAATAAAAAAATATATTTTTTTACATATTTGTTGAAATATGTCACTTTGTTGTGACAGATAATCTGAAAAATCCAACTCCTTTGTCGTCTCTCAGCGCTCACTATATTATCTAGAAACAACCAATCGGAGCTCAAAGGAGAGTTTTAGTGCTGTCAATCATCCTCGGTGTTACGCTGCTCATCCCTCCCTTTCAGTCCTCCTCTGACTCTGCTACGCTTCAGCTAGCAGATCCTGTTATGAGTGCTCAGGCTAGTTACCATGGTGAACAACCAGTTTTCCTGGAACTGTAAGTTGTTTCTCCACAATTAGCACTTTTAGAAGCGAGTACTTTAGGTTGATTGACAGCACTAAGGCCCTCCTCCTGGCTCTGATAGGTTGTTTTTGGTCAGTAGTATTGAATTTCCCCAATAGTAGAGAGGAAGAAGGTAGGTGGAGGACATTGATCTTTTTACAGATATTATACTGTCACAACATGGTGATTGTTTTAATAAATATGCAAAAAACATATTTTTATAAACATCGCATACTGCAGCTTTTAGTAGTTTGAATAGGGAGTAAAGGGTGAAGAGTTTAATGAATGTCCTGTAATTTTATACCTATCAATAACTCTGTTATTATTGGAGATTAATTGATTTATCTCTGTTTTCTGTAGAGGTTTTTATCTCTTTTTCCACCTGATTTCATAGGTGCTCTGTTCAGAATAACTGACCTTTAAAGCAATTTATGTTATCTGTAAAAATGATAAATTCCCTCTAGATTTTTCCATCACTGTTAAAAAAAAAAGAAAAACTGGTCAAAGATGGAAAATATTCCTTTAACATTCCCTCTGGCATTAACACTCTTTTCAGAGGAATGTGGACTTAGAAAAATAACTTGAGGAAAACTTGAACTATATAAATATAAACCTGAAGTCTCTGTTTTTCTCCAGTGTTGAGTGATGGAGTCGGTGACTGGTGTGTTGTATTCAGTGAAAACTGGAAGCTTGGAGCTTTCTAATATTCATGTGAGGGGAGAAATAGAGGGGAAGTTGCATTTTAAAGTCTGGTGAAGTTTTCTAAAAAAAGCAGTAAGCACATTTTGCATTCTATTAGAAAATCTGGTATTGGTAAACTGGTGATGATGATATCAGGTGCTTTCTTCTTCCTCTCCTTGCCATTTGTGTTTCTTAAACTCCATGACATTTAGCATTTTGAGAAATATCATTTGTGTGAACATCTCCAGCCAGGAGACTTTATTTAACTGCCTAAACATTACATTCGAATAAAAAATTAAAGTCCACAAGACTATAAATATATAATCCAACTATTATTGCACTCCAATTAGTCCTTTGCGATGTGAATATTGCACACACTGATATTGCTTAGACGATATAATTGTGATATATCATGCAGCCGTGATGAGATTATCATTTTTTCTGGTTTTATTTTTTTAATTTTTAATTTTATTTTTATCTGGTCAATCATTTCTAGAGCTGTATGATTTCAGGATTGTATGTAATTGAGACGCTACTGCTAAAAATTGAGATGATGTTGATTATGACATGTTTTATAATGTATTTGTCCAGCTGGTCAAATACATTATTTTCCCACAGCAGCAACCTGGATTAAGCGGAATATGACAGACGGATGACATTCCTTTGCTACTGTGAGGATTTAAAGTCAGATATTGCTGTGATAATTTGTATAATAGTTCATTTATTTAACCGCGAACGCCATCGCCTCAAGGCATTTTACAAACATTTCCAGCTTGTATACAGAAATCCATAGTCCAATCCAATCACACAGATTCAAAGCCAGCTGCTTTCATCCCAACTGGACTCAGAAGTTAATCTCAGTTTATTATGCAAACTGGGAAAATGTTGTCCATCTCAAAGTCCAGCTGACATTGCAGCCATTTCTCCTCCTGAACAATCATCTGTTGATGCTTAACAAGCTCTCTTAGCTCTGGTCCATTTCTGCATAAACATCAGACTATAACAGCTTAGCATGGGATATGAAACACTAGAGTTTAAAAGGCTGTCGTATCCACATAATCTGCTGATTTCCCCTGTGATTCTGACCCACTAAATGCATTCCTGGAATAGCCTGGACATGAAGCAGGTTGTACTCTAAATGCTTTTTACTGTACTTGTTAAAAGACTTTATATTTTAAAGAAATTATTGTTTGCAGCCTAAAGGCTCTTCTGGCATGTCATGCCATGCTACTTAAAGAAGTACAAGTTGAACATTTATATCCTTAAAAAATGCATTAAAATAACATTTCAATAGTAGTGCAACTCTCCTTCTTATTCCTCCTTCTTTTGACAACAACAGAGATCAATAGTTATATGAATATAGACTGTGCTATTTTTGCAGTTTGGATAATGGATTTTGCTGAGCATCTCCATGATCTGCTGGTCAAGTTCTTGTATCTCTTTGTGTTTAGTTTGATAATACTGATGGTTTAGTAATCCTTTAAAACTACTCTACAAACAAACATTGAAGCAACAGTCACATTTAAATAAAAGCAATACATTTAAATATGCAGAATGAACATTAATGCATCTGACTTGTTATTAGTCAAACACACATTAGCCAGCTCCAGGGTTGTAAAAGGTCATCCGATCTTTTTCTCCCTGTTTTTTGAGATCACCGGTCCTTTTTTGCGATTCTCCAGCCTGTTATGACTCCTTTCAGTGCCACTCTGTGCTGAAACGTACAGGAAAGTAGTTGGTCTTTTTAAAACATAGAAATGGTTTGGGTGGGTATTGTCGTTCTCCAAAGGCAACACTTTGCGTCACATGTCGTGACTGGAGGTTTTCGTGTGACCTCTTTGCCGTGGATGTCCCTGTGGGGGGAGATATGAGCCCTGCCTACAACGATCACATCACAGCGGCTAAAACAAGACTGATAGTTTTCCTTTTGACTTTTAGTCCTTGATTGTGTTCATGTTTAAAATTATTCCAACGTTCCACAAAGAGGAAAGCCACTGTTTTCTGCATTTCTGCAATTCATCAGGAGATGATTATGTTCATGTTGCAGCGAGTAACACAAAATAAAATAAATACATTTTTACGTTTGTAGGTGCAGAGAAGCCAGACTTTACTTTAAACGCAGCCTGCTGATGAGGATGTTTGTTTTCAGAGCGCAGTTGTAAAATGCAGCAGCCCCGACCCGAGCCACATGTCTGAGCGCAGGGAGGCCACTGCTGAGTCACATGGTAACCCAACAGCCGTAACAGAGCTCTTTGTGTTCACTGATAAGCAACATCTGTCTGCTCAAGTAACTGAATTTTCCTCCAGCCTGGTTTAAAAAAAAAAAAGCTTGATTAACAAGTTGATTTATTTCAGTTTCTGAGTGTTTGTTTTATTGCTCTGTATCATCACAAACTGGCGTTTCTTCTGCTGGAAGACATTTTTTTTTTACAACTTTATTCAGTTTCAGTTGGATTCTGTCCTTCAGTGTTGAGCTCGAGAAGAAGAAAAGTTTTAATTAGAGGCTGCAGACGTGTTGGTCAGCTGATTATGGATTTCTTTATGTCTTATTTTGTGATCCCTTAAATTGGACAATCGCATTACTCTGACTTCGTATTTCACTCCGGAGCCAAACAGTCGTGTTAACACAGTAGAAAAAAAACGACTATATGAATAGAAAAATTACAAATAATGCTTTAGTTGATATTAAGAAAAGTCATACTGTTTGTTTAATCTGCTGCTAAGCGCTGCTTATTATAAATTCAACCTGTGAACAATCAGACATGCTCAGTTTGCAGGGAGCAGAAATGGCAGCTCCAATCTGACAAATGTTAATGTCAATATGATCCGTCAGCTGTTTTACATCATCAGTCAGTTTCTGAGTCAAGAAATATTGTTGCTTTGTTAAAGAGAATCAGTAATTTAACAAACTTTTCTAAATTTCTGATCATTTTTCTCTTCCTTACTGTGAGTTATTTAAAAAAAAAAAGATAAACATTTAATCATATTAATTGATTGTTGAAATAATACTAAACTAACTTGGTAATTGAATAATTAATAACGGAAGTATGCAGACTGAAAAATGATATTTGCTAAAAGAAGGGAGCAATAGTTGCATCAAAACTATAGAAAAAAAATTGCATTATAAGATTAAAAAAACTTCTTTGTCTGTACAAATGTTTTAGCTTTACCTGGTTCAGTTTCTTCAAAAAAAAAAATTACAAAATTTTCTGCTTGGCACCTTTTGTATCTAGGTATTAATTGGTAAATTGTAAAAAAGTCTACATATTAGCCCTATGTTTTATTGATTTTAAGTCAAGCTGTTAGAATCATCCTCCTAGTTGCACATGCATCTTTTGCTACAAATCAATCAATGAATCAATAAAGTTTATTTGTTTAGGACGTTTCAGGAAGATGCTCTGCATCATAAACGCATCATATTATGGGTCACCAGTTGTGAAAACCAGTAACATACATTTTGTTAAATACCACTGATAAAATAACCAACACACATCAAATATATGTTGGTCAATCTTCCATTTATTATGGTTTGAAAGCAGCTGGGTGTGAAATGGTCAGTGTTTTCCACTTCAAACAGCTATTATTACCCTCTTTAATGATATTCTTCCAGCTACTTGTTCAAACACATACTTTTATGTTCCAGAACAGATCCTGTAAGAATCCATTATAATGGTGAATATGAGCAAATTATGGTCCTTGTCATGTGCTGCGAGGTAATTGTGAGGTCAAAGTAGCACCTGTGTTGTTCATACCTGTTGTTAAGAGACGCTGCAGTTACTGCAGCCGTGTAGCTTTGGAGAAAATGACAGCTTAAGAGCAGGGATGGCAGGAGAAGTAATTGTGGAGGAAGTGCAGACGTAACGACCCGGTTTCAGCACAGCAGCTTTAACTTGAGGTTTTGCAACACTTGTAGTTCTTTTACGTTCTTAGAGTTTGCTCAGTCATACAGACTCTCTCCCGTTGGTCGTACTGCTGTACAAAATGCTGCCCAAACGGTTAGCAGCCCCCAGGGATGCCACACTAAACTCCAAACTCTACGGTTTTAGCACGAGCTACCATTTCTGAGATTGAGAATCAACTTTAAATCCTAACAACAGGCAGTCGCTTCAAGCTAATAAAGCTAAAGGAGACTTAAGAGTCATGGATGTAAGGGCGGGAAATATTATGAATTTTATCACAGTATTTTCTAGTGTTGTTGTGATGATAAAAATGATTATAAAAAACTTAATTTCTTTTTCTTCATTGACTGCATAACAGAATTCATATACAAACATTCCTGTTTAAAATAAGCTTCTTCAGGACACCATATACATAAAAAGTGACTTCCATTGCTGAACTGCGAATAGAACCTTCATTTAATTATATTTTATAATTTACATATATTTATTGATGCATTTGTGGACAAAACAGCTGAGAAAATTGCAAAAATGACATTTCAGTCAGTTTTTTTAACATTAACTGGAATTTATTGTGACAAATGTATCACAATAAATGATAAACTATAAAATAATTGCCCATCCCTACATGAATTTCAATAGTTTTTCCACAAACTAAATGTTCTTTCAGTCCGGGTTTGTTTTAATTAAGCACTGCAGTGTTTTTGTTCTGCTTGCTTGAGGTTAAACATCATAGTAAATCTCTCATGGAGGCTTTTTTTGGTTTGCGGATCTGTTTTTTTTTTTTTTTTTTGAGGGTTTCTTTTTTTATTTTAAGGGGAATATTTGATGTGTGTGAATTTGCAACTAAATTTTCCTTTCTGCGCCCTTGCAGAACCTAATAATAAATTAAATTAATGCAATAACATAGCAAAAACTATTGTTGTTTGTCTTTGATTTTCTTTCTTCCTGTCATAAAGTTAACCTTCCTGTTCTTGTAACTATATTAGTTGCACATTGGGGAATCTGATTTTAAGTAATCAGAAACACCCAATAATAAATCTTTATAGCCAAAGCTGTTTTCTGAGCCTTACACGGAAGATTATGTTTTCTATCGAAAGGAAATCTTCATGGAAGAAAGTAAATAACAGGATTTGTCTGTGTTTATATATTGGTGGGCACTGCAAAGCCTGCTAAGCTGTAGCTGCTAATCTTTACCTGCTCTGTTTACCGTTCCCTAAAGTCGGTAAACTGTAGCTGCACCATCTCAACAGTGGAAGTCATTGTGTTTTGTGTTGTGTGTTTTCATTGTGTTTTCTCTTCTTTTTTATGCACTTCTTGTTACTGTGCACTACTTTATTTCTGTATTTGTATCATGTTCGAATAAAATTTCATTTCAAATTTCAAATTTCAAAAATTTCATTTCAAATGTATTTAAGTCACATTAAGGCTGCCTGATTTTAGAAACTTTAAGTTTCATTTCATTTCTAGTGTTTTTTTCCAACAGTATTTTTTTTATAATTCTTTTGGATTCACTGTGGGAATGTCCCAAGTTTTTGACACCCTTCCCAGTCATTTGAAAACATTTGTGGCCAGTTTACTTATAGTTTGCTTTTTTTGTATAAAAGTAAAAATATAAAAGTGCTCTGAAGTCAAACAAGGGTCATGTTTTCTTTTTTTGATACCTTTGACTGAATGTTTTGCTAGTTTCTGCTGAATTTTACTCTAGGTCAAACCAAAATGGTAAAAGTAAAAAAAATGGCAAATGAGTGAAATGACCAGCAGTGAAAACATTGATCTGTCTTCTTCAGCTATGTCTGAAAAACTTTACTAATACTAAAATAATTAGCAGAGTCTTCTTCCCTTTGTAACAACTTCCCCACTGAAGAGTGTTGTGGTTAGTGCAACCTGGTAGCTTGATTTGAATCCAGATCAGTAGAGCTTCAGTTTAAATTTTACGCAAGTAACATTTGTTTGGTGGTTATTTTATTTTTACTCAGAAAAACATCCACTTTTCTCAGCTGCCAGACTTGCATAAACTCCTTTTTCAAAAACACTTTATCCTGCAGAAATATGTATAAATATATATGTATATATAGACACACAGAGGTAACATGTTTGTCGTTTTAATTAAAAGGAATCTCAAGACTTGGAGCAATTCAATACTGGATATTTTTGCATGTCTAGCAAAGGGTAAAAAAGTGTTAAATGAATCGGATGATGATTTCCTGTTGAGATCATTTAAAACCCTGCTGGTCGTCTTACACCAGAATAAAATGCTCTAAATCTTTGCTTGTTTTCCTGCTGATGGAGAGCCCATTCATAAGCTCAAATTCAGATTTTCAACCAGACTTTTCTTGTGTTTTTAGAGAATGATGAGGCTGAAAATGTGGGCTGCTGATATTGTTAAATCTACTGGTTGAGGAGATGTGCCTAGACCTGTCGCAACAATCAATAAATCAGTGAATCCCATGATAAATTGAAAAGTGATTTTTCTTTTTTTCTCTCGCTCTTTTCTACCAAAAACTGGATGACAAAAGTCTTCAGTCTGGTGATTTGGTCTCAACTATCCCTTTTTTTTTGTTTGTTTTACAGAGACGTCATAATTAATTTGATATGTTGTTTTGTTTATTCATTTTGGATATTTAAAATGTCTTCCAGTTCCAGTGTTAAACGTTCATTAGAATTTAACGTTTATCAGTCTCAGAATATGTTCTTGCATTATTATGCCGATGTATCGTCCAGAAAAATCTGTTATGGTGACAGACATAGATGGGCCCCTCTTGCAGTCTTCAACCAGGCAGAGTGCTGTTACGGCTGCTGACTGGTGTCTTGTTGTTCGCGGTGTAAACCGCCAGCTAATCCTCCCAAATACCCCCTGGGGTGCGAAGTTAAGGGCAGCCAGCTGAGTCATCCCCCTCCCCTCCTCCTGCGGTTCCCGCTGGTTCAGTAGATCACAGATCTGTCTGCCTGGCGTCTTTCCCACCATGAGGTCGTCTCTGGAGGGGTTGGAATGAAACGGACCAAAATCAAGCTGATGTCACCAGTCAGTCTTACTCAGCAGAGTGGAAGTATCTGCAGTGTTGGTGGCTATGATGCTACAGGGGGTTGGAGTTTATTGGCAGATACTGTGGGAGGTTTCAGAGTAACAAATCTGTACGACCAGACAGCTGCATAGAGTCTAAGCATCCGTGCCCATGGAGGAGGGGGTTGATGGCCATCTGGCAACATTACTCCATCCTTTATAAATATGAGCTTTAGCGGCACAGGAACATTGTTATTGATGTGGTTATCTTTTAATTGAAACAGTTTGAACTCAAAAAACACTTTATTTTAGTTTTAATTGTCAGTGTTGCATCAGATTGTTGTGTTTTAACCTAATCAATATTCTGGATTCATTGCTCAGGATAATATAGGGTATATTCCGTGTTGACCTCAAGTCAGATGGAAATTGTTAAATCTTTTTCCTGCGTCATGATTCATTTGAGTCCAAATTTTTTTTCCAAATGGGTTTGTGCGCGTTGGGGCCTTTCAGACTGTCTGACTGCCTTGGACAAGATTAGTCAGGGAATGTGTCTGTGGTAAAGCCAAGCACACAAATCAGAAACGTATAAAAACGATCATGAGGAGAAAAATGAGTCTGAGGGGCACAAACAGAAAACCACGTCTTGTTAGAATAGCTTTTATTTGCAATTGTTAAGTTTTAAAACAAAAGACCAAAGAGGTTTTATAGGCTGAAAAAGATGTGTGGACATTTTATGTTTTTTTTTACTTTCCACGACTATCCATCTAAATTAGTCTGTGAGCATCTGCAGCATGGTGGGCTGCACTGTGAACCCCACAAACTGTCTCAAATTAATGTTTAAATAGCAACAGCAATCCCAGGGATTAACCCTTGTCCATCTGCTCACAAACTTTAATTAATTAAAATCACAATCGCATGTATCCTGTTTCTATTGTCAAAGGTAAAACCTGCTTTAATTTAAAGCAGGAAATCAGGATTTTCTTAACTGAGGAGCGTCGTTATTTCATAGTTGCGTACAAACAGCAATATATTGCTGTGTGAATATATGACACATTTAACACAACAGTAGTACACATATGCTATAATATCTAAATAATGCAGATATTTCCATCTTAGAACACCAATAACCAACAAGAAAATAGGATTTAGTCGTTTCACCATTTTTATGGGACTCAGAAGACCCTGTTCCTTTTCAGAAATTGAGCTTTAGCAGAAGTTTAAGCTGGAAGACTCCGCCCCCTCCGTTCACCCATCGACGTCATGCTCATCCCCGTCCTCAGCCTGGACCTCACCCTGCACGTTCAGGCTCTGCATAAAAGGATCCACACCCAAACCGTCAGACGCTTCCCAGCTGCGTTCAACCCACCACCTCCCCATCCTTCGGTTCTCCAGGATGGCACCCTTTCCAGACCTCCACCACCAGTGTCGGGCCCTGGGGGAGAGCATCCCTAATCAGTTATCGGGATGTTCATCGAGTTCACATCAAATCTCAGCTCAAATCAGCTGCCGGGGCCCGAGCGCCAAAGAACTGTTATTCATTGCTGTCATTAAATCTTTTAATTGTTCCTTGTTCTCCGTCTGAGTCTTTCCAGATTGAACTAGATTTATGATCTGTGGCACTAGTAGCAATGATGGCATTTGCCTTCATTACGTGGTACTCAGAAGAAATTTTGCTATCAACATTTATGGCAAGCATCATAAATGTTCATTGTCCCAGGCCCAAGGCTTTAAGGGGAAAGTCCTAGTCACATTCCAAGTCATTTAGGATTGAATCAACGTCACATTTTAAGTCTTTAATAGGCTTTTTTCAAGGAACGAACTCTGTTCCTTGAACTGGTTCGTTTTGGGTGCCTATGAACTTTGGTGTTTTCTTGAGAGCCAATACCCATTTCTACCTACCATGCATTGTCAACAGTAGATGTTACAAAGGCAAAGAGAGCGTAGGAGCAAGATCTGTGTGTTACATCTTGTTTATCTTCCTTTAATTTAACAATCCACAGACCTTTCAGCTAATCACCAATATTGTTTTCACTCTTACTCCACATGAAACAACAAAGGAGTAGGTAACGTCCTATGAGGTAATTCTTGAGATGGCTTGTCTCTGCTTTCCATCACTCGTTACTCCAAAATGAAACCAGTTTCTGACTTTCCTCAACAGACTTCACTTCACATTCTTCTCTGCCATGCTTGTTTGTCTTTGTTCGGTTGTCAAGATTTTTTCTTCGGCCGTTGACCAGTCCACAAGTCTCAGTTGGTGCAGAAAAAATAACTAGCTCAGTTCATGCTGTGGAACCTTTCGAAACGGTTCAAAAACACGTTCAGGATCCAGTACAGACTCAGAACCGTGTTGGTGGAAAAGAACCTCAAGTCCAAGTCAACTCAAAATTCAGAGTTCTTCCAACTCAAGTCACACATTGCTGTCCCCATCTCTTGCAAAGCAAAACTCTCTGTAAAGTAAAACCAATAAGCCAATGGAAAACCAGTGGGATTTCCTTCAAGATATTTTAGTGACGAGGCTGCTACTTCTACTGCTATAAATCAAAAAGCTTAATTAGTAATTATTTGACTGAAACCAGTTCCACAGAGTGCTGGAAGGTCCCCATTGTGTCTATGAATACTTGTGTATCTCAGATCTGCATGAAGTCAGGAGACACATCTTTGTTTTAATTAAATGCTTTCCTGGTTGTAACATTTATGATGTACAACTTTATATGGGTATAATCTTTACAGCGCTAAACCTCAGTTTCTTTTCTGTACTCCTAAGACGGGGACTGTGATATTTTAGACCATTTGGGAAACACAAATTGTTTTATAAAAAAAAAAACAAAACTACTTCATTAGCTTGAATAAATGTCAGATGGACTGTAAATGGAGCTACCTTTGGAACTGGAATATTTTACTTTACTGAGTTTAATTACTTTTATACATCTCAATTTAGAGGTTACTATGTATAAAAATCACTTAAATCTGTAATTGTCCAGCGTTTTTCACAATCGCTGCCGTCTCCTCTTCAGTTCACATGAATAAACATTAAAAGTAGGAGACATTTTCTGTGACATCAAACCCACTCTGCAGCCAGTTAATAATCTATTATCTTATCTTTTTTTTAGACATACTCTGGGCTCTTCTGTGTGGTCATTAATCCCTACAAAAACCTGCCCATCTACTCGGAGAACATCATAGAGATGTACCGCGGCAAAAAGCGGCACGAAATGCCTCCTCACATATACGCCATCTCAGAGTCTGCATACAGATGCATGCTACAAGGTAAGTCTGAGTTTATCTCTCTCCGCCCACCAGTCTCACAGGAATTATCATTTCAATGCACATTAAATGTCACTGATTTTCAGAGTGACTTTAAAAGAGTTTGTTTCTATAATCTGTTTTCTTAGCAGAATTAAAGGTAATAATCCATAAACATGTTTTCTGTATAACATTCAGCTTATCTGAATTATCTTGATTTTTTTTTGTAAACTGACTTTAAAGCTGTAGTGGAGTTTTCATTATCTAGGTCAGGGTTGTCCAAAGTGTGGCTTGGGGGCCATTTGTGGTCCTTCAAGTGATTTTGTGTGGCCCCCAACTACAATTCAAAAATGATACAAATTTAGCCAACAGATCCAGATGGAGAGTTTTAAATTGATCACCAACATAATTTTCTTACTAAATAATTAATCAAACTCTAAGAAAAGGTTAAACCACATTTATCCAGAGACTTTTCCTCAAAAGGCAAATTTGCTCCACACCAATCAGCTCTTATTTATTTATTTTTATTAAACTTGGTTAAATATAGCAAGTGTTTTGAAAGAAAATGACCCAAATTCTATTTCTATTACTGAAAATAAAGTTATTCAATTGAGCTCAAAGGAAACTGAAAACTTTTGAAATTAATCACAAAATTTCTGAAGTTTTAAAGAAATTCTAAATGCCTTTATTTTAATACAGCAAACGTGAAAAATCTACAGTGGCGTATTAGGGTTGTTGTAGAGAAAAAAAAGGTAAATTTCTTCCAAAAACTCAGAAATTTTGAGATTAATCTAAAAGATTTTCTACAAAAACCCTGAAAAATTCTGAGTTTTTGAAATTCAAAATAATTTCTAAATTTTTTAAATGAGTCACTAAATTTTTGAAGTATTTCAAAGAACCTAAATGCCTTTGTTTTAATACAACAAATGGGCAAAATCCACAATGGTGTATTAGAATAATTTAAGAGAAATAAAATAGTAAATTTCTGCCTAAAATTCTGAAATTTTGAGCGCAAGCTTAAAGAAATTTCGACAAATTCGCGATTTTTTTTTTTTACCTTAATCTGAAATCAAATTTTTGAGATTAATCACTAAATTTCTGAAGTTTAAAAAAGCAAGAAACAAAACAAAAAAAATCAACCTAAATGCCTTTATTTTAATACAGCAAACGTGCAAAATGTACGATGACGTATTACGGTTGTTGTAAAGAAAAACAAGAGTAAATTTCCGCAAAAAAACAAGCAAATTTTTTAGAATAATCTCAGAATTTTTCAAGATTCAAAATTTCTGAGTTTTTGAAATTCAGAAAATGTCTAAATTTTTTCAACTACATTTTTTAAATGAATCACAAAATTTCTGAAGATTTTAGTGAAAATTTACTCCACCTTTTATTTTTTATTTTTTGTGATAATGGTCCTGGTACACTGCCATAAAAATCCCTTTCAAGTTTTGGATACAATAAATATCGAAACAACATAGACTTTATGTTGGGGGTCCTTTGGTTCGCGACTCGTTTTGACCCATGTGACGAAAAGCTTGGGACATCCCCGATCTAGTTTGATATTGTTTGTAATGTTACCAACAGTTGTAGCTAAATGTTTTGTAATATTTTTTTATATCTCTTTGGAGATAAATGTGCATATGTGGCTAAGATGATGAAGTCCTCATTTTAATTGTCAGTGAGGGAAAGTCCAGACTGAGGGCAATCCAGGCTCGAGGATGTTTTCTAAGATCTGTGGCTGGCAGCTGGCAGGTTTCCAGGCTCTATAAGCAGCGACTGACTGGGATCAGACCAGCAGGAACAGAGAGGGTGACCCCATTGTGCTTGACAATAGATTCATTGTGTGATTGTGAGGGCTGAACTGTGGGGGTGGAGACAAACTGGACAGTCCAGTCAGTGCTTTAAGGATTTGCTTTCCTCTTGTTGGTGTGCAGAGAAAGATTTTGATCGCATGTTTGCAAGCTGTAGATAGCCGAGTATAACAACCAGCTATGACTTGCCACCCACAGATCAGAGATTTTAAGAAGAGATTTGAGGAGTAAAATTAACAACATTGAGAAGTGTTGTTTTTTTAATTCATTGATCCAGCTGGTTTTATTTGAGAGAATCCTCTATAAACTACAAGATATGTTTAGTTGTGAATGACGCAGCATATTTTTGTTTCCGTACATATGACTTCCGCAAACAGTCATATATTTTATTATCTATAACTGGAGCAGTGATGATGCTTTACTTAATTTGTTTTATTTTATTTATTTTTTATTTTGTGTTTCTTTGATATGTCCTTCATTTTTATTATATTTAAAGTTATAGATGTTATTGTTATTATTTATATATTTAATGTTATATGTTTGTTTTATAAATTAAAATTGTGACATCAGAATATTTTTTTAACTTTCTTTCCTGCAATTTATTTAATTTAATTTAATTTATTTTTTTAAAGATTTCAAATATTTTTTTAATTTAATTATTTCTTTATTTTAAATTCTAATTAAATTTTTTATATACTATAATTATAAAAAAATACTTTAAGGTTATTTTAAACAACAACAAAATTATTTCCTTTCCAAATCTTCCCTCACAGCACGATCGAATATTGGGTTTGAATCTCATGTCCTGTTGAAAGCCACTTTCTTTTTGTACCTGAAAAAGTTGAAACGACCAAAGCTGCAAAAGTTAGAAGTTAAAATTTAAAGTTAAAAGTTATGAAGCAGCTTTCTCACTAATTCTGAGACTGACTTTGAATCCTCATGGCATCCTAACTGCAGCGTGTTGCTCCCACAACCCGGTTGCACCTCAGTGTGGGTTGTTCACAGACTGAAACGTTGAGTTTCCTCCTAATGGATCAGAGATGGTCAAGATGAAAGATCATCTGAGTCCGGTTTCTTTCTGCATTTCTACTTTTTGCATTTGCTGTTGGCATCTGAAGCTTTTGTGAAACCGTTCATATAATCCAGTGTTAGTTGAGAGAATCCTCTAAAAAACTACGAGATACGTTTATGCAACGTAGTGATGCAACTTATTTTGGTTTCTGTACATTGAACGCAGCCTTCCAGCTGCATTAAGCGAACGTCTCCGACCTCCCAGACTTGACCTGATTCTCCACCGTCTTTCTGATTGTAGTTGAATTAACAGATGTGGTGTAAAAGGAGGTTTTTAGGTTGGAGATTAATGGAGGCCAGCTGCTTTCAGCTGTGCCCTGAGCATTTCAATAGCCTGGTTAATAAAAGAAAACATCCAGCTGCATGGTTGAGCTTTGGAGCATTATTGCCCTTTTATCCAAATTAAGTTATTGGAAAGTTTCTGAGTTTGAGATAGTCAGACAAAATTAGCGCTGATCAACTTATTTCACCTGATTGCATAACTCTTGTGTCTGAAGTCTGAATAATTCATCACATACCTGTGATTAATGGCCCGTCACGCTTCTTCTGAAAGCTGTCCAGAGTCGGTTTGTTGCTGAACTTTAAGTTTATGAGCTGTGGGACTGAAGCAGATTGCCAGAATCAGTAACAGAAGGGTGACTAACGCTTGCAGAGATCCGATAATTACTGCAGCATTAGAGAGAAGCCTTTTCACTGCTCAGATAGAAAGTTAAATAAGGTGTTGCCGAACAAAGACGGGGTGAGCAAGGAGACCTCTAGATCTCGCTAGACATCTGCTACGGATTACACTTCCTGATACGCTCCATAATTGTTCTCGGTGTGCCAACAGTTTTCTTCACTGACGTATGGAAAGCTGACAGTATCATTTGTGGAATTGGAAGCAAATACTTTTTGTTGCTTTGCATCAACGTTGGGACCACAGGAGTTTTTAATTGTACTGGTGGGCCGGGTTCAGCAGTGCTTCATTGTCCCAGGTGGAGTTACGAAACAAGCTTTCTTTCTCTCAGTGAACAGAGATGGGGTTCTTTCTTCACTCGTTCCCTTGACGTTCAGTCGGGGCAGGAGGTCAAGTCTAGTTGGATTCATCTTGTTTCAGCAAGATTTTCTCCAAAGCAGATATCTTTATCCCATAAAGATCTGGACAAAGCAAATCAGCCTAAAATTACACAACGTGTTTCATGTGTTTGCAGTTTCTCCGTTTTCCCAGCACTCCTACAAATCTGTGAATAAACAAGCTCAGTAAAGTTGAAATAGTGCAGGTTGCAACCTCACCAAACACATGGCAATAATTACGTCTGTAAAGTTTGTAGCTTTCAAGCTCAGGCAACTTAGATCAGGGGTGCTCAAGTTTAGTCCTGCAACTTTTAGACGCATCCCTTCTCCAAAACTCTTGAATGTTATCAGGCTTTGTGTTGGCCGGATTGAAAATTTTTCCACTTCGCTGAATGTGGAAAGTGTCTTTTTTTTTTTTTAGCTCTGGAAAAATTGAAGAGACCACTTAAAATGATCAGTTTCTGTGATTTTACTTTTTATAAGTTTATGTTTGAGTAAAATTAACATTGTTCTTTTATTCTATGAACTTCTGACAACATGTCTCTAAAATTCCAAGCAAACATTTACCATTTATTTTGCAGAAAATGAGAAATGGTCAAAATAACAAAAAAGATGCAGAGCTTTCAGACCTCAAATAATGCAAAGAAAACAAGTTCATGTTCATTTAGAAACAACAACACTAATGTTTTAACTCGGTAATAGTTCAGAAATCAATGTTTGGTGGAATAGCCAGGAGGTTTTCAATGGGTTCAGTGAAATGGTCTCTAAATTTTTTCAGAGCTGTATTTTTCCAAAGAAAACAGAGTTTATCCCAGAAAATCTGCTAAGCCTGGTGGTAGGGGCGCTAGTACAGTCCACCATGTTTTTATCTGAAAAACAAATATTAAAATGTAAAAATTTGAGCTTCACAGGTAACATCCTGATTTGGAAATGAGCTTATGCGACCCCCTCATACCAAGTTCAATGCATTAAGTCTAAACCCAGATTAATCTGTCTTTATTGTCACTTGTGTTAAAAAAAACCCCTCTATTTAAGGTAAACAAATGATGCTCAGCCTGGTGGGGGGCAAGGAAATTATGTTTTACACTGGGGAAAAACATAATTATAGAAAAACTCTACAATATCCAGTCAACTCTGCAAATTCTTTCTTCTGTAGGTTACAGTGCAAACACTCTCAACTTTTGTTAGATTTCTAGATTCTTGCTTTGTTTTGGATTGATGTTTTTTTCATCACCATCCTGACGACGACTGCATTATTTTAAATTTTAAATACAACTGTATGTTCTTGTTTAGATGCATTATGTGATGTAATTTACAAGAGTACATTGGTCAAACCCATACATTCAATCTGAAAAAACTTTGACTGTGGACGCTCACCTTGCTCAGTATTTGTGGATTCAGTTTTTCATGAATTTTTCTGCAGAACATGACTCCATGTTATGTGCAGAAAATACCGTCTATTCTTTGAATCTTATGCTCCATGGCTGATAGAAGAAAGCCTCAGTTTTACATTAAGAATAAATCAGAATATGCTCTCAAACTTACTTTATATTGGAAACATAACTCTCAAGGCTCCATTGCAATTTGTACTTTCTTAAATAATGGGGTGCAGATAGTTGGTGGACATATATCAGTTTGTGCCACAAAAACAAAGTAATAGTCCTTTAACAGACTGTAATGTCCTTCTGGCACCTTATTATAAGTATACCCGTCTGAGGTGTTAGACTAATAAGCAGTCACAAGCCCATTTCTGGCTCACATGATCCCTTTTAATGCCAAAAAAGACCCTCCACACCCAAACTTCCTTAAAGTCAGCAGTACTTCATGTAACCGTGCTGATGGTTTCATGGTTCAGTTTTTCTGCCAACTGTTGGATTTTTCCAAATGCATTTTTTTGAAATTGGAAAGTAAAATATTTGTGGTTGTTTGTGCATGGCAACACCATGACGATTTCAGATTATTACTCAGAGATATGAGGACTAGCTTGGTGTTATGAGAAGAAATCCTTGTAAAGTTTTTGAAGCTAATGGGACCTTTTATATAGATTGTGATTGGAAAAATAGACTAAAGTGTTAATGGTTCTTCCTCAGGTTCAACCTTTTGATCAGAGCTTTTAGTTGCACTATAGATGAGACATGTGATAGTATTTCTGTTATAAAACTCCTTACTGGTGTGAAGAAGTGTCTATACTCCATTCAATCAGGTTATTCCACACTAGGCATGGATTTGTTATTGATATCAAATTATGGTGTATAAAAGTTTCAAAACCACATATTTTTACTTTATGAGGATCAGATTAGCTGCGTTTTCATCTTTATGTGCATTTTCATGCTGTTGATGGAAGCAGCAAAATTCCTCAATTTGGTAGGAAAAAAATATTTTATGCTCCCTTATTTTGGGGGTTTTAGAAAAAGAGTTAATGCACCAAAGAGGAGATGGAAACACATTATCAGAATAGTGAACGTTTACCTCACATGACTGATCAGCTGTACTAGATTTGTTTCTTTCTCTTAAGTCTTCAGACATCATGTAAATAATACTATTTGGCATGACAGTGATGGACTCAGACCTGAACATTCAGAGCCACGTAAAGACAATTACAAAGTCGGCCTTCTATCGCCTGAAGAACTTTTCCAGGATTAGAGGACTAATGTCTCAGCAAGATCTAAAGAAACTCATACAGGCATTTATCTTTAATCAGTAATCATTGATTACTGCAAACAGTTTCTTCACAGGTCTGCCTAAAGAAATCAATCAGATCCAGAACGCTGCTGCTGGAGTTCTGACTAAAACCAGGAAGTTAGAGCACATCACCCAGTTCTACAGTCCCTAAACTGACTCCCTGTAGCTCAGAGAACAGACTTTAAAATATTTCTGTTGGTCTATAAATCACTGAACGGCTCAGCACCACAATACATTAAATATCTGCTGTTGTCATAGCAACCTTCCAGAACCTGTCAGGTCTTCTGGTTCTGGTCTGCTTTGAAGAACCTGAACCAGAACCAAACATGGAGAAGCAGCATTCAGCTTCTGTGCACCACAAATCTGGAATAAACTTCCAGAAAACTGAGGTTTTCCAGTTAGAATTATTGTTACTTTGCTCTGTTCATGTTGTACACTTAAGATTTAAATCTTAGTGTGACTAATGTGAAAGTTTACTTAATCTTCCCATCACGGTACATTTTAAATGCTGTGAATATAGGACATGGAGTTGGTGAATACAGAGGAGATTTTAAATGTAGACCAAAACAGTTCCTGTGTCACGCTTCCGATTTTTTAACTGTCACAATTTCATATAATCTATACTTCATTTAAACCATTTTTTTTTTTTCGTTTGCAATAATTATTCTGATTTGCATTGAACTTTTTTTAGGCCTTCAATTTAACTTCAGCTAATAATATCAGAAGCAAAGAGAAATTTTCCTTGCCTTCCCACGCAATAGTCATGTGAAGCTGGCAACAGGAAAACCAATCATGAGAAACCCACAGAACTGCTCTTATGACTGCTGACTAATGTCACAGAAATACCAGCCCCAGTTATGGTAGTCTGCACAGTCCGTCAGCCTTTTGGTTTTAATCAGCTAACTTTGGCTTGACATGAGCAGCTCTGTTTTTCCTAAAGGTACAGTGTTTTCTGTCATAGTTTTACTGGAAACCAGTGGTCAACAGCAGGAAGCCTGCGTGATTCCTAATGGGCCGTCCAGCTGTGTCCTCTGTCCCTGAACTGTCCAACAGTTGACTCAATAGGAACACAGTCAGCGCTTTTAGGGACACCGTCTCTGGCAGAACAGTGCAGCCTTGGACCCAACAAAACGATTTAACATATTTACAGCACTGGTTAAACAGACTTTTCAGCTCATCTCCCAAAATGACCTCAGAGCATCTCAGTTAATAGGATTTTTATTTATTTAGTATTAAGCATTTTATTATGTTTAAAGTAGAGATGCACCAATCCTATTGACCAAGCTTATGAAGCTATTGTTGTATTTAAGTTTGCTGATCTGGTGCAGAGGGGAGCTGTGAAGTAAATTTGTTTTCTGTATCAGATCGGTGTCGGTCACAGATTTTGGTATCAGAAGTGAAAAAAGTGGTTCAGTGCATCCCCAGTGATAATTACCAACTTATTTATGTTGCATTGGGTTTTTCTGTGGCAGAGCAAAACAAAGTGGTCAATAGATGTGAAGTAGGAGAAAGAGCACATCATGGTTTTGAGAAAAATATCTGAAAAGTGTGGCGTGCATTTGTATAAGCCTTCATGAGTCAGTAGTCGGTAACATCGCCTTTTGTTGCCATTATAACTGCAAATTTTTGCTCCAGTAAACTTTAAGTCTGTGCTTTGAGTAGGACATTGTAAATCATGAACATTCTTAGGTCTAAACCACTTTATTCTAGTAAATATATGGTGATTAAATATTGTTGTTTATAAAACCAACAGTTTATTTTCCACTTTTATAACAAATGTTCTCGCTGAGAGTAAAAAAAGAAGCAGAAATGAGTTGAAGTGAAGAAACTCGTTGACTTTCCGAAACCGTTGACTTCCTGCTCAGCCGACCATGTGACTGGACAGCAGGCACCTGTCCCTGTGGGAGCGTTGATATGAAGACAAAGTACTGTTTCTCTATGATATAATCGCCATTAATTTTCCCCGCATGGCCCCCAAGCAGCTGTCTCTTTCAGAGTTCACTACATACTCTGAACTGGAGCAGCATGGAAGTGACATGAATATTACCTGTGGAGACGAGAACTGCCACGTGTTGGTGTGTAGTGGGGACGAATGTAAACCTGTGCTGTCATCGCCCTTCACTAATGCTTACCAGATTGAGTTTTCTGAACTTTTTTTTACTGTTGTTTTACTGTGGAGCTGTTGTATGTTCATACATTGTTTTATTTTTGTCTCATTAATACTGTTGTCTGTTCTTGCCAAGAGATGGATGGGAAACAAAACTGTATTTTAATGCCTACTTAAATAAAATAGCTCAAGTTATTGTTCAGTTCAATAATAATTTATGAGTGAATTATAAATTTGTCATGTAAAATGGAGTTAAATTAGTTTTCTTTTTTGTTGCACAGATCGAGAGGACCAGTCCATTCTTTGCACGTGAGTAAACATTGAGCTTAACTTTCCTATTATTATTATTTTTTCCTCAAATTAATTATACAGACAGATATAAACATTCATTTGTTGACTGTTGTTCAAGTCCCCAAGGTTTATTTATTAAATTTCTGTAAATTTGACCTCTGACCTTGAGTGGATATTATTTGAAGGTGCATTCACACCTTTAACTGAACTCCGGTTCGGATGTCTAGAAAGTTCGGTGTATTTGGAGAGATTTGAAAGTGCAATCAAACTCTGATGCGGACCAAAGAAGCGAACTCTGGGCTGCCTGAAACGCTAGGCTTTGGTTCGGTTGAAATGAACTCTGGTGCGGTTCAGATCCATATGTGAATGCCAGAGATCCCAGGAAGTGGACTAAAGTGCAGGGCATTCTGGGTAAAATCAACCAAAACAAATGTGAGTGCCTAGCTTTTATGGAAGAAATGGCTTTTGACAAAAGACAAATCCTACAACCGCTAAATTTTAGGGGTGCACTGATCGCAGTTTTCTGGCCGATCGCCAATTACCAATCTCTAAAAACCTTGACCTGACGATTCAGATTTAGGCAGATTCCATTTTTTTTAGTCTGAAATGTTGCAGTGGTTTATTTTTATACATTTAGAAAGGTAGATAAGATCGGCTTCGCATGTAAATCGGTGTACCGGTACTAAATTTTGAAAAAGCCCCTTGTTGTTTTGCTGTTAAAAGTTTTTGTGCTAGGATAAGTAGGTATTGAAATTAGTGTATTTTGCAAAACTGCAATGGAAACACCTTTTCAGCATCACAGCACATTCAGCATTACTACTGACTGAAAACGAAGAAGACGACAGGAAATGGTAGGACGATCGTGGCGCGGCGTGTTTTTAGTGACTTATCACTTGAACAAACTTATTTACTGAGTTTCTTATTTAACAGAAACACCACAATTGCGAAAATGTAATTTTAGCGGGACATCGACGAAGTTTTGCACACATCTGTAATGGAAGCTAGTATCATGTACATTACTGTAGAGCTGGATTTAAAACAAAGATTGCACAGATGAAAACTTCCCCACTGACATGTGGAAACTACTATAAAACACCAACTATTATCCCCACAAACCAAGAGCAGTACTTGTTTGTAAGGCATAAACAAAGGCCTTCAGAAATGTTACAGCCTGCAGTCAAAAATCCAAAGAGGTGATCTCCCTATGATTACAATCTCTTCACACTGCAGCTCTCATTCTTCCACTTTGGCCACATCACTCTTGCCAAGTGGAAGCCAAACAATATCTAGCGCATAGTTGGCGTATGCAAATGTGCACTGTCTGTAAAACCTCGGTTATGCGTTAAATCTAAGCCGTTGTGTCAAAGATTCTGGATTTGATGATCTTGGGAACATTTTTCAGCCTTTTTCCTAAGCTAGTGTAACTCTGTGGCAAAGCAGTGAGAAGCATGCCAGAAACCGCAGCTGCAAACCTGGAAAATGTTGGAAATATGTTGCAGAAAAAGACAGAGATGGTAGCTGAGATCACGTCTCTGCTTCTCCACCTTAAGGGAGGACAAAGTAATTAACCGTGAAGTCAGAACTATGAACGTGTGTGAATTAAACCTGCAGTGATTTACAGATCTGACGGATCATCATCGCCTAGTGGCCACATCTGTCGATGTGGAGAGTTCAGAGTCGTGGCGTTGCCGGTTTTTCTATCAGCTGTCTTCCTGTGCCTTGCAGAGGCGAGTCGGGAGCTGGTAAGACAGAAAACACAAAGAAGGTCATCCAGTACCTCGCACATGTTGCTTCTTCCCACAAAGGAAGAAGAGACCACAACATTCCTGTGAGTATTCGCTCAAAGCTACAAAACGTCACTCATTAAAACGCAATAATTCTGCAGAAAAATGAGATGTAACTGTCAGTTTTACAACAGAAGAACTTTGTTACAAGTGAAGATTGCTCTCTGTGTAAATAATGTTGCCAAAATAGGATGTGGGTCACATGATACAGCTATGAAGGAGACACTCGACTACTTTGTGTGCTGAATATTTGTATGTCATTTAATAATTTGTATTTTTTTTATTTGCAACAAACAGCCAGAATCTCCCAAACCAGTGAAACTACAGGCAAGTTCCCCTTTATTTCTTTCACATTTGCATGCATCTCTAAAATTGTCCTTTCAATTAAAACTAATTCTTGATGATTTTAAATGCTTGTAGAAAAATCTGAAACATTTATTAGAATTTATTCTCTTTCTTTGTCAGGCCCAAAATGCAGTTGTAAGTAAAAGTTAAAAGTATTTTAATTATTCACATGTTGTGTTTTGCTCACCTCAAATAAACCGACGTGCATGACATAGTTTGGCCTCTTTTAAAGCCTTAGCTGTCATCTTGTGTTTTGTGGATACAGTTAGAGTTAAACCTGTGTTTAGGTATTTATTTTTAACCATTTAACACACCAAACTAGCTTAAAGCATGATCTAGCTGAAGTTGTTACATGATGTATAGTTGTGAGTAAAAAAGAAACTTGAAAATAAATGGTGTCTTTTATTGCAGCAGCATAATCTCATCCTGAAAAACTTGAATTTAAGTGGATTTAAAAGTTGATTTTGAGGTTTGTGAAGCATTTCTGTGTTGTTTTGTTCACGTTTTTTTAAAGAT
>NW_015112641.1:241213-275571 GCF_001443285.1 Poecilia latipinna | reverse complement strand
ATAAATGGTGTCTTTTATTGCAGCAGCATAATCTCATCCTGAAAAACTTGAATTTAAGTGGATTTAAAAGTTGATTTTGAGGTTTGTGAAGCATTTCTGTGTTGTTTTGTTCACGTTTTTTTAAAGATAGAAAAAAAAAATAAAAATGTTATTTCTAAGAATTCAGGATCATATGTGTTTTAATATCAGAATGTTTTAAAAAGAAACAGGCCCTCCACGTCAACATTTCCATCCTTTGTTTTACACCAAGAAAAAACTCTACATATTTTTACATTTATTTATTTAGGATATGCAAATAATACCTGGCTTCCCACTTGCTGCATGATAGCACACATCTCACAGTCATAGCGCAAAAAAGTTTGTTTTTTCTAGTTATTACTTCGTTTTGTGGATTGTTTAGCGATTGTTATAAATCAAGACACCAGTCTGTGCTGCAGTTTTCTAATGAGGATTTAAAGGATTTTTACCTACATTTACCTAAACCACTTTATTCATATAGTACATGTCAACAAGCCAATTTAAAATGACTCAAATATCAACTGAGCAAGAAACGGTACATAATAGCGGTGGCAAAATAAAAATGAGTAAAGAAAAGTGGGTAACAGTCTCAGTGTTTTGGCTGTTTTGCAGCATATTCCAGATTAGCGGAGCATAAAACCTGAATGCTGCTGCTTCATGTTTGTTTTTGACTCTGGAAATGCAAAGTAAACCTGTGAAGACGCTGTAATTAATGCCAATAAAGATAAACTGCCTGGCGGTTGGGCACTTGGGCAGTCATTCATCCAGGAGCCCGGCGTGTTTTTCAGTTAAAAAATGTTAAAGTTGACAGGAGATTTTAAAATATCACTTGATAATTGTGTTATTGAAAGATTAATACCTGAACCCCAACTATAAAGTCTTAAAAATTAAGAGATTTTAAAAATACTTAAATAAATAAGCAATGCTTAGCCTGGTGGGGGCACAAGTAAAGCCTGGTGGCCCGTCAGGCTTATAAAACACTGAGGGAAACCCCGGATGATATTCTCATGATGATGTGAGATTAAACCTTCAATCCAGGAAATGTTCTTCAGGTAATTTGTTATACTTAAAAATTGAAAACATTATAACTTATATTTAAAGGGTCTGTTATGGGGACCAATTATCTGTGATAGTTAAGAAACATTTTCTTTACCTAGGATTTGTTTCCCTACTGACTGAATGACCCAAATAATTTTTTTCTAATATTTTCAGAATGAGATTAAGCTGCTGTTATAATCAGGAACTTGCTTGAACGGTTTTACTCTTTCTGCAGTAGTTGTCTTTAACAGCAAGCATCTCAGTACATGTGCGTAGTACCAGGTACCAGGTACCTGGTACCTGGTACCACCGTCTAACCAGCCGGCCTGTGGGTGTCAGGAATCAGAATAACACACTGCTTAGTTTTCTAACTAAACCTGCTGCTAATTCCATTCCTAGACGGCTGTAGGTTGTTCATAGATGTTAAGCTGTCATTTCAGAAATGTTCTGCTCTAACTACAAATTCACTTGTACCCACAACATGAATACATTTGACTATTTTCATATATTTTGTTGTTTTTAACAACTGAATGTCCTCATACCCTACAGAGTGGATCCCTGTTTTATGTGAGTAATATTTAGTTCCTCAGCTCTCTTAGAAAATATGAAAGGAGTGCTCTCTTCACTTTGCTGCTGCCTGCTTGATGCACCAACTCTTTATTAAATGTTAGAAATGTTTTAGGCTTTACAACTGGATGCTTTCTATCCACACCACCTTCATTCACCTGCTCTGCTTAGAGGGAAATTCTACATTGCATGCATTGCTTAAATCTTTCTTCTTCCACTTATTTTAAACGTTATTTTTCAAACTTTTGGGTATCTTCTGTTGCAGAAACAAGCAAACAAATACTTGAAGCAAAAGGATTTGTTTGGGATTTTTCTACTAGATTTTTGACCCATTTATTCTCTGTTGATGTTTTTGAGTAAACCTTCCTAATCTTGTTGACAATCACTGGATCCCAGCTGTCCATCGTAATGCAAACAGACCAGTGACGAAACAACCATTGAGTCACTAAATCAGTTAAAAAATACATTTAAAAAAATCTCAAATACATTCAGGGAAATACCTACACAGACCAGAACCAGTTACTCTCTTGCTGTGAAGTAACAGTACTTAAAGTGGCACCAAGACAATGCAACAGCTTGGTTAATCTTTCATTTAGGGCAGGCTCAGATCCAGTCAACAATCAGACTGGAAATAATATCTGGTTTACAATAAGTAAGATTTTAGCAGTAGTTTGAGGAAAATGATGAATCAAATGTTTTTGTTTTTACAAGCAGAGTAAAGGAATTTCTTTGTAATCAGAGTCAAATAAATCTTTCCAGCAGTGGTGGGCTTTGATAATTTAAGAAGTTAGTTCCACTAAAGCTGAAGCATGGTATGTAGCAGAAGCTAACACTGAAGCGCTACACCAACTTGGTATGTAGCAGAAGCTAACACTGAAGCGCTACACCAACTTGGTATGTAGCAGAAGCTAACGCTGAAGCACTACACCAACTTGGTATGTAGCAGAAGCTAACGCTGAAGCGCTACACCAACATGGCAAGTAGCAGAAGCTAACGCTGAAGCGCTACACCAACATGGCAAGTAGCAGAAGCTAATGCTGAAGCGCTACATCAACATGGTATGTAGCAGAAGCTAACGCTGAAGACTCCCTTCAGGTTAGGCAATAGGAAGCTTTGCAACAGATTTCTGTCTTAGCGTCATTAGCGGCTAACCATTACCCAGTCATCGTATTCTCACATTGCTTACAAGTAATTTGCTTGTTGTCTGTCGCCTTACTTCTGTCGCTGCCTTCTATTGTTCCAAAACCAAAAATGTTCTATGATGGCCGTCGGTGTTTGGTTCTTACACGCAGTTCTGACTTGATCGTTTGGAAAAAAAATAAATAAATAAAAACTTTATTTCTTGCAAAAATATAAATGGAACACTTTCTAAAAATTTCTTACAACCTAGTTGAAAATTAAAGTTAATCCGATTTTTCAAATTGAAAAAGTGGTAATACAAATTTTTTATAAAAACTTCCCGTCACCTAAAGAAAATCTAAATTAATAGAAATTACAATTTACAAAATTTAATATAAATGGCCACAACAACTATCACCAGCAATTTAAAACTAATGGAGGCTGACTGAAATGTTGTTGGACATCCCAACATGATGTCGTTGTTGGGTAAGTTTGTCAACAAAGCAGATAACTTGGGACCTACTTGCATTCTTCCTTCAAAATAAGAGTCTCAGACATACAATATCTGCATAGTCCACTGATATTGAACAATTTCAAGTCAAATTTTAATAGTATAATCTTACTTTCCCAGATTTAATCACTCGTGTTGAAAACAAATATTGTGCCGTTTTAATCATGTGGTATCAGAAGATTTTGTTATATCACTTTCTACAACTTAAAGAATTTCACTTTTTAAACAAAAACAATAATTTTGTAAAAGTTTTTAGGTATCGTGGTGGTTTCTGTACACAGCTAAAACCTGTAGACTTTCAGAGCACACTGATTTTAAGCGAAGAGGTTCAGCGGTTCTCACATCACCACCTCTTAATCGCTCAACTGGGCAACTCAAGCAGAACCTTTTTGGACTTTTCCAACATCCAAGAATCTGCCCCAAATGAGTTTCCCACATGGCCAGGTCCTATTTTCCTTGCTTCTGAAAAAAAAGAAGAAAACTTGGCATATTTGTTGGGCCTCTGAAGCAGATGTTGAGCACTGCGAATGCAAACACAACTCGGCTCTTCCTGAGAAGATTTACTGGGACAGTTGTGACTGATCCTCTTTGGGTCGCCTAAATCTGTCCCCAAGTCTTCCCCCAGAGCCTGCCAAGCAGCCCGCCTTTTAAAAGGAGATCCACTTGTAGCAGTTTATGGAGAAAAATGCTTAAATTGAAGGAAATGAAGAGACTTCTGAGCAGATGGGACGTTTTTGTGGCGTTCTCTGTTCCTGTCATATTGACTTTTTACTATTCTTTAAAATTGATGCTGAATTTTGACCTAATGCATAATGGAAGTGGAAGCCTGTTTAAATGTGACCTTTGCTTGGTCCAAACAGATGAGTAAAGATTGCCAGGTAAGGTTTTTCACCCCAGACCTGTGTTTGTGTGAAAACAAACTGCTCTGGTTTGAATTATCCGTCCCCTGTGGGCCGTACAGCTGCTCCAATGGAGGGCTGCTGCATTCCAGCTGCTCACAATTTCACCCAAAAGCAGTTCTTCACACTCATTGGCCAAATGCTGCATTAATGTCTCACATCCCAAGTGAGATGCTGATTCCTCAGTTCCCCTCTCATGGAAAACGGCTTACTCAACCCTTCAGTGCGTGGAGATATTTCTGTCTGAGTGGGAGAAGGTTTCTTTTGCCGCAAACTGTTTTTCTCTCGGCCATTTTGGGTTCTCTGGCCACGACAAAGTCCGCAGTGAGGTTTAGATGGAAGCGTAGAGGAAACACCTGTCAAAACATCACCATAAATCTGTTATTTATTTTTTTCAGCGTTTCTAAAGTGGGTAACTTCAATAAAAACACTGAACTGTTTCAGTTCCTCTCTGTTTAGTGTGGGCATCATCTGCTTTTGTCGCAGCAGAAGTTTTAAATTCAGTTTTAACTACATTCTGCTGCAAAACAGGGAGTTTAGGTCCGTTTCGCCTGTAGATAATACCAACCCAGAAGGAATGCAAGTAAAAAAATGTTAGGATTTTTAAAAACGATTGCACTTTTTTAGGGGTGCACAGATTTATCGGTCGGCTGACTTATTGGTGCTGATTTCCTTAATTTTGGAAGATCGGTTATCGTCTGATTTTTACATGTGAAGCCGATCTTATCTATGCTGGAGAAGGTCTAAAAATCAGCCACTGTCCTCTTCTGCTCTCCCATCGGAGACGTTAGACTGATAGATCGACCCACCAGGTCATGTCTGCACGTTTCCAGTTAACAATAATCACCACACTGTTGCCAATTCAGCAACTTTCTTGCTGTACTGAGCAATATTTCAGGCAAAAATAATCCAGAATCGGCATCAGCAGATTATTCTTTTTAAAAGATCAGTAATCGGCGATTGGCCAGAAAACTCCAATCAGTGCATCCCTAATTTTTTTTTAACTAAATGGGCTTACAATAAAATGTAAAGAAGCGTTTTGTTTGTTTCCATGACTGAATGTTTAGGTATAGATATATTTAAAATTCATTCAAATGGCCGATTGGTGCTTAATGTTAAGATAAAACCACCCATTAAAAAAACATAAAGTTTGATTAGAAACTCTTAAAATGTAAAACAAAATTAAAGCCTTTCCACAATGATGTAATTTGGTCCTACTCAAAGGAAATCTGATTTGATTTAACTGATAACATAATATTTAAGCACACAGCTGTTGGCTAACAGCTTAATTTTTCTGTCCCTTAAGACATTAGAGGGCCACATAAATAGTTATGATGGGCCGGATCTGGCCTGCAGACCTTCAGTTTGACACTTTTGTTTTATACTATTGGTGTCGTTCTGTTGAAGAAATTTGCAGACATGGACTGAAAATGGATCAGCTGCCATTAAATGTGACTAAAGAACCAGATGCTGCTTTGGAGCTTGTGGCCCGGACCGAGCTGTAAAAAGTTAAAACCAGCATAAATATGTTCTTCAAGTGAAGATTGTAAAAGTTTCCTCTGAAGATGCTTTTTCACCTAATCATCTTTTTTTAAGTCATAAATCAATACTTTGATGTATTATTATCTGCTTCATCTTCTGTCTGATTTCAGGGAAATCCCATATCAGAAACTGTAGCAGCAAAATACATTTTACATTTTCATCTTTTTTTTTTTTTTTTTTGTCTTTGCAATTTCCAGATTTTCTTTCCCGTGTATTTTTGGTTTTTGATGAGACAAAAAGTTCTTCATATTTTCACTTTTTGACACACTACATTTAAATCCCAGACTAAGAGAGAATACACATTAAAAATTCGTTTGATTCCAGCTGTAGTTTAGTTTACATTTGTCATTTTATATTGCTAAGTTAGAAAGTGGGCTGCACAGTGGCGCAGTTGGTAGAGCTGCTGCCTTGCAGCAAGAACGTTCTGGGTTCAATTCCCAGCCCCAGTCTTTCTGCTTGGAGTTTGCATGTTCTCCCTGTGCATGCGTGGGCTTTCTTGGTTTCCTCCCACAGTCCAAAAACATGGCTGTCAGGTTGATTGGCCTCTCCAAATTGCCCCTAGGTCTGTGTGTGTGTGCCCACTCCCGCCTCTCACCTGGAACATTAGCTGGAGAGGCACCAGCAGCCCTCCTGACCCCACCAAGGGACAAGGGTGTAAAGAAAATGGATGGAAGTTAGAAAGTTTCATGCATTTTTCTATCCATACATGATCTTCGAGTCAAATGCAGCAGCCCAGGGAATCCCAGGGCTTTTTTTTAAGTTTCTAATTTTATTTTTAAAAATTCTTCCACTTTTTTGGGAAAAATTTCAGAAGATTTTTGTCATTGCTTGCAAAACGTTAATAGAAACATTTATTTGTCTTTTCCTAACAGTTTTTCTCCAGAAGTTGAACTGTGACGCTCGCTTTGCCATTTTCCCCTCAGCTTTGTTCTTTTCGCCTCCGCCTTTATAGATCCTGTGAAATCTGCTGCATGATTTTTTTCCCACCTGTCTGTGAGCCTCAGTTTGTCACCGCTCACCTCACACACCACTTGGTGACTGAACGCTGCCTGTGTGTGTTTTTGTGTGTTTGTCAGGGTGAACTGGAACGCCAGCTTCTTCAGGCCAACCCCATCCTGGAGTCTTTTGGCAACGCAAAGACTGTGAAAAACGACAACTCGTCACGTTTTGTGAGTCGAGCCAAGCAAAAACCATCAAGATTTAACTGTCATAAAATCTTCTGGTGCATCAAAGAAAGTTTGGACATTTGAAGAGTTTTGTATTCATGCAAACAGTGCATGTCAGTAAGATGGCCTTCTTCATCATAGCATAAAGTATCTATCAAGTGAAATAATATAATACACCCAGACAGAAAGGTGGGAATGAATTGGAAGTGCATAATGACTAAATGGGATAAAATTATGACCTTCACCCTTCATAAAAGAAAGTGGCACGAAAAATCGGATTTGTGTTACATTTCCCTGCTGTGTGAACGTATCTTCAGCTGCTGCTTGATATCGCTTCCAGTTCCACCACGCATTTCCTCTAGAGGTATCTGTAGATGTATCGGCTCACTGACAATCAGATCTGTTTTTGCAAAATATTTCCAAAATGAAACAATCACTTTGAGCCTGCTAATGTAGGTGGAATAATACATCTGATACTATTGATCATGCTTCCACTGCGTTATCTGTACTGGTGATTATTTTTTAGTGTAGATGTCAGTGATTGATTGGTTTGTTTTTGTTTTAACATGAATCTTGTGTTAATCTCTGCAGGGGAAATTCATTCGCATCAACTTTGATGTTGCCGGGTACATCGTGGGTGCCAACATCGAAACCTGTATCCTGTGTCCTGGAAATAAGCATCTATCAATTCATCTAACAGTCTTTGTTTTGGATGCTCTGAGGAATTTTAGGCCTTTCTAAGCTCTGACCTCATTATAAGTCAGTCACAGAACGTTTTGTTTGTTTCGTACTGGAATGAAAAAAAGATTTACTTTTCCTGACTGTTCTGCGTCAGACTTGCTGGAGAAATCCAGAGCGATTCGTCAAGCCAAAGATGAACGCACCTTCCACATTTTTTACCAGCTGCTGGCCGGAGCTGGAGAGCATCTCAGATGTGAGTAAGAAGAGAGTGGGAGGATTAGTAAGAAGTGAAAATGCGTTTTATTGTTATAACTCAAAGACCTTGACTCCTGAAATGCCTGGACTGTAATATAATTTACAAAAATGAAGTCCCAGAATACACAGACGCTATTAATCACACTTTTTATTTCTTTTATTGAACTAAATATATGTTCTCAATTCTGTTAAATGAAGGGGCAGACATATTTATTTCAGCTTCTTATTTATCATAATTATAGAAATGTAGAAATCTTTTCTTTCTGGGACAGACTAATAAGGTTTTTTTTAATTGGATTTGGCTAAATGTAATGTGTTTTTTTTTTTACTTATTTCATAGTTGTTTACTGTGTTGTTTTTATCATACAAAGCACTTTGAGCTGCCTTGTTGCTTAAATGTGATATACAAATAAACTTGGCTCTTAAAGAAAAGAGGAAAAACCTTCTAAATCCAGAACCAGTTATGTTTTTTCTACTAATATGTAGGTAACATAGTAAATATTGTAGCTTTATTTCCAACACTTAAAATAGGAAATGAAGGATAAAACAACTAAAATAATTTAATTAAAAATAATACAGCTTAGCTAATAGCCTTATATGTAATGTCTAAGTACATTTAGATGAGCTGTATAATGAGGAATACAACAGAAACATTAACATAAATATCCAAAGCCAACCTGTACTCATCCAAACATTGTTTAATCATTAATATTTGTCACATAAGTTTAGCTGTCATTTCTTGTTTTGAAAGAGAAAAACAGGAGAATTTGTTGATTTGTTAGTTTAAATTTCTGTCCTTGTCAGTGTTTTCTGTGTTTTGCTTTGTTTTATTGTTTTCTCACAAATATTCGACCGGGTGATTAGATGTTCGCAGTGTTATTATAAACCTATTTAATAAACACCTTTACATTTGTACGCAGTTGGTGAAAACTAGGGAAGTCTGAAATCTAATGGGGATTAGGTTTTTTACGTTTCCTTTCTCTCCACAGCCGATCTGCTGTTGGAAGGGTTCAATAACTACAGGTTCCTGTCGAATGGCAACATCCCGATTCCAGGCCAACAGGACAAGGACAACTTCCATGAAACCATGGAGGCCATGCACATCATGAGCTTCGCACATGAAGAGATTCTGGGTAAAGTAGGAGTTCGCTCTGACCTAACCTTATTTTTTATTTTTAATGTTCTGCTTCCTGTTCAGCGCTAAAGATAAATGACAGAACAAGATGTGCATTTCTTCATGGAAATGCCATCAAAAGATTCGAAACCGGTTTTCCAGCATCTCTGCATGCGAAGATGAAGATTGTTTAGAAGAAAGAAAGGGAGGAGGAGTTAAACACCAATTAAAATAAAAAATAAAAAAAAACATTTTTTCAGGTGGATTTTTTGTAAGTTAAAAATGAAGTATTTCCTGCCGAGCTTTGTATCCCTGTTACATTAAAAGGTAAATACCTGTGGTTGTATTGGTGTCCAGGATCAGTGAAAAAACTTAAAATGCTGTCAACATTTCTGATGATTTGCCTGGATTTGTATATTTGCAGCGATGTTGAGGGTGGTGTCTTCAGTGCTGCAGTTTGGGAACATCATCTTCAAGAAGGAGAGGAACACTGACCAAGCCTCCATGCCTGATAATACTGGTAAGTGTTCCAGAAAGTCCATCTGCTTTATATCTGCTTGGTAAAGCACAGACTCCCCCTTATTTCAATTCTGTTTATTTATGCAGCACCAATTTAAAACAAATGTAAACTTGACAAACAGGTTCCACTACTTCGATCCACTTCATTCCAGTCCAACATTACTTACATAACTCAAATTTGGTTGATAATAAATATCAGCTGAGATTATCTTGGAGCCAAGCTGATTCCTCCTAAGCCAGCATGTGACAACAGCAAAGAGGAATTATTTCCTTCCAACCAGAAGTAAAGTACAGTTAAATTAAGCTCACTATGAGCGATCATGAACTCCTTCACTGTTTTCCACCCTGTCAAGATTTGTAAGTGGATGGAAAAGTCTGATTTAAAAAAACAGCAAACTTAAATTAAGTATTTTCCAAAATGTAATGCGTTCAAAAAAAGTAAGGGGATGAAAAACAAACATTTGCCTTTCTAGAGTTTATTCCATTTCACATTTTCTAAAAGCAAGCAAGGAACCAACCAACCAATCAACCAACCAACCAACTAACTAATCAACCAGTCAATGAACAACCAACCAACCAAACAGCTGATTATCAACCAACAAGCAGCACACCAACCAACTTACCAATTTACCAACCAACCAACCAACCAACTAACTAATCAACCAATCAATTAATAAATCAACCAGTCAATGAACAACCAACCAAATAACAATCAACCAACCAAACAGCTGATGATCAACCAACCAACTTACCAACCAATTTACCAACCAACCAACCAACTAACTAACTAATCAATCAATCAATCAATTAATAAATCAACCAGTCAATGAACAACCAACCAACCAACCAACTAACTAATCAATTAATAAATCAACCAGTCAATGAACAACCAAATAACCAATCAACCAACCAAACAGCTGATGATCAACCAACAAGCAGCACATCCAACCAACCAGCCAAAAACCACCATGTTCCTTCTAGTTTTATTAGTTCCATATTAAACCCTGGTTACTGTAGCGACATCTGCTATGGATTTATAGTGAACTTTGTAATTATATAAATTTATACAACTGGTTCAAAAATTCTGAGAACCCCCCAAAATCTGAGTTTGATGTGAAAAGTGTGTAGAAACCATAAACTCTGCACCTCGTCAGTCTTCTGTTGAGCCCTAAAACAGAAATGATTTGCTTTGTAGCCTTCCAGTTTCTCTAAGTGTGCTGTCAGACAAAAGGTCCTAGAACAGAGTGAAACAAAAGTCTGTTTCCAATCATGCAGCTCAACCAGAAATCTCTAAATGCAGAAGCAGAAGGCAGAACCAAAGCAGCTGTGTTTTATTTTCAGTAGTGACACATCTTTGGTTTAAATCAGACTCTGTTTTTGTATAATAGCTCCAGCCAAGTAAAATAATTTTATCAGTCATATTCCATAGTTGAGAAAGATTATTATTAATCAGGTAATGTCAAACTGTATTGTCAATCATTTATTTTGGACAAGAAAATCTGAGTTCTGCATTATATGACGAAATAATAGCTGTTATTCCTGTTTCTGCTCTCTTTGCCAAACTAATGTAAGATACTTTTTGTAGATATTTCAGTCTCGTGTCCCTTTTCTTCTTATGTAATTAGAAACTGCTTTGTTTTCATGTTTATTTGTTTAAATCTTTGTTTTCCAGCTGCTCAGAAGCTGTGTCATCTGCTTGGTATGAATGTGATGGAGTTCACCAGAGCCATCCTGACGCCCAGGATCAAAGTGGGACGAGATTACGTCCAGAAAGCCCAGACCAAGGAGCAGGTCAGCTAAGTCCTGACTGGCTCTGATTGAATTCATTCTCTCCTCCTTCGTCTTCATGCTGTTGTGTTTCTTTCCTCCCTGCAGGCTGACTTCGCTGTGGAGGCGCTCGCTAAAGCAACGTATGAGCGCCTGTTCCGCTGGCTGGTTCATCGTATTAACAAAGCTCTGGACCGAACCAAGCGGCAGGGTGCCTCCTTCATTGGTATTCTGGACATCGCTGGGTTTGAAATTTTCCAGGTTTGAATTTTCCTTTGTTACATTTTTTAAAAGTAGTATAGTTCCTGCTTTTGAGGGACTTGCAGTGACTTGCAAAAGTATTTATAGCCCTTGAACTTTTCCATATTTTGTCACATTATCCACAAACATAAATGTATTTCATTGGATTTTAATGTGAAAAACCAACACAAAGTGGTATATTAATCATGAAGTAGAAAGGAAATTATACATGATTGGGCCTGTCACTATAACAAACTTTGCTGGACGATAAATTGTATTATGATAAACAATAATCTTGTTGTTTTTGAGATCATTTTGAAGTAATATAGTGGTAACGGCAAAATAATGCAAGAACACATTCTCAATGAACAATAAACTTTAAATTCTAATGAACATTTAACACTGGAACTGGAAGACATAAATAAACAAAACAACAAATAAAATTAATTATGAAGTTTCTGTAAACAGATTTTTCCTCCAAAAGCACCAGACTGAAGACTTTTATCATCCAATTTTTGGTAGAAAGAGTGAAAAGAGAAAAACAACACATGATGCAAATGGAAACTATGATTCATAACATTTTTAAAAAATTAAAAAACTGGCAAGTGTAATAATATTCAACACCCTTTTCTCTGAGTGCAACCAGTTGCCTTCAGAAGTTGCCTGTTGATTGCTAATGACTAAACAGAGTCCGCCTGTGTGTAATCTAATCTTAGTACAAGTCCAGCTGCTCTGTGATGCCTCAGAGGTCGGTTAAGAGAATATTGGGGAGCAAACGGCATCATGAAGTCCAAGGAAAACACAGGTCACATCAGAGATGAAGTTGTGGAGAAGCTTAAAGCAGGGTTAGACTTTGAACATCTCACCCTTCAGTCCATCATCTGGAAATGAAAAGAGTATGGCACAACTGTAAATCTACTAACACATCTAAACGTAGGAGAATACTGATCAGAGATGCAGACAAGATCCACAGCTCAGGTGGAATTCAGCAGTATGAATACTTTTGAAAGCCTCTGTATAGGTTTTTTTGGCTTTTCTTTAGTTAATAGTCTTTCTCTTGCTTGTATTTGCAGCTGAACTCCTTCGAGCAGCTCTGCATCAACTACACCAACGAGAAGCTGCAGCAGCTCTTCAACCACACCATGTTCATCCTGGAGCAGGAGGAGTACCAGAGGGAGGGCATCGAGTGGAGCTTCATCGACTTCGGCCTGGACCTGCAGCCCTGCATCGACCTCATCGAGAGACCGGTTAGTCACTATAAAGCCTGGTATGGATGGTGTTAGCAGAAGCTTTAAAAACATGCTAAACTCTTCATATTTTCAAACTGTATTCCATTTTATTCTGATGTTATGTGATGGACCAGGAGTCTGCAAGCTGACTCTTTACACCTCTTACAGTGTCTCTTAATATTACTTTGGGTCAAAAATTAAAACCAAAGAGGAACTCAAGTTGGTGGTTATCAATCCAGCATCTTCTGCCCCTATTCATTAAAGCAATATCTCCAAATGAGAAGTTAGCAGCAGCTAGCATTTGTCAAATTAAAGCTAAAATGCACAACATTAATAATGATAACAGTTAAAAACATTATTCAAAACGTACCAAAATTACTCATGAGACACTTTATATGATTAAGTTTGTCTAAAATACATGTTGGAAAGAAAACACAGAGCTGATTCTAATACATACTAGGGCTGTGTAATAATATCGATTTTGCGATATATCGATGTTTTCTTTCCTAGAAAAAAAAAACGATATTCATCCGCAAGTATCATAACATCCAACTGTCACCTTGCTCACTCACTGCTTGCTTCGCCAGGAGAGTGATTAGGTCATCAGGCTTAGAGTGATTCCTTCAGATGTTAAGTGTCAAGGTTAAAAAGGTATCAGACTATTCAGAGCAGGGTACTTGGTGCACTTTATTTACTTTACAAATGCATGTAAGCTACAGTTTGTACTGTTTCAATTAAAAGAAACATGTTTTCTCACCACTTCTTTGATTCATTTTGTCCAGCTGTTGACTTTAAGTCTGTGTCCATGTCCAACCAGAGCCAGGTATTGTGTAGTTGGTGCTTTTAATCAGTTTTCAGTTAAATTAATTCAGTCCAACTCTATAACAGTCACAAAATGTCACCAAAATCACTCTGTCCCTCTAAAATCTTTCAGAAAATCGCAAAAGTGTATTGAATTGTATCGTTTGCTGAATATCGCAATATATATCGTATGGTGAGCATAACATGTATCGTACCGTATTGTGAGATTATTGTATCACAACAGCCCTAATACATACCACAGTTGCCGACGGCAACAGGAAAAACGGGGGAGTTACCGGTTGCTATGGTAACCACCAACCCCCAAGAGCAGCGTAACAGACCTTAATACGCAAATAAATGTCTGGAGAAACAACTTGTTGACTAAATAAAATAAATTCAAAGAATAAATATACAAATTTTGACAAACTTCACATCTATTGTATTGTTAAAATAAACACAACTTTGACAAACACAACCATTTAATTTTGGGTGTATGTTTAGGACCGTTCTCACAGTGGAAGGCAAACTTTCTCCCTGCCCTTTCTGGTGTATCCTTCGTCACTAATGTTCTCTAACAAACCTCTGAGCCATGTGTCAAGTTCTCCTTTGTGTCAGTCTCTCATGTAAAGGTGGAAAAGGTGAGAGGGTTTGAATAAGTTTTCAAGGAACCGTATTGTCACATTTGCCTAAATCATCTTTTAGAAAGAAGTGATTTAGACCATTATTTTAGGAAGGTTAAGATATGAAAGACACAGCGGGTGAAAATAAATCACTGTGTTTGTATAGGTGAGACTGCATTACTGTGCTCTACCGTGGGAATGAAATGTTTTCGGTTTTCCTCCAGGCGAACCCTCCGGGAGTGTTGGCTCTGTTGGATGAGGAGTGCTGGTTCCCCAAAGCCACAGACAAGACCTTCGTAGACAAACTGATCCAGGAGCAGGGAACTCACACCAAGTTTCAGAGACCCAGGCAGCTCAAAGACAAGGCTGACTTCTGCATCATCCACTATGCTGGCAGGGTAGGCTTCGTTACTGGTTGGGTTTCTAAACGCCACACTTAGTAGACAATTGATTTTATCTTTTGGAAGCAGATTTGTTTGAAAATTAAGCTTCTATTAAGTCACAATTAAGCCTCCAATGACCCCTCATTGTATGTTGATTCAGCTGCCAAATCTTTATCTTTGAATAGCTGTTTGAAACAATGATGCATCGTCTTCTCTTGTGGGATTCCCAGTGAACACTAAGGCCTGTTTGGTCAGAAATGTTTGGCAGTAAAAAACTGGATTGGCCGAACAGACACAGACCTGCTGAGGTTCACATCTGTTCATATTTATGTGGCTTTTGGATTTACAACAGAATGTTTCAGAACAATGATGTACTGATGATTTAAAGTTATCAATGAAGATGAACCAAAAAAAGGCCTCAGGAAAGTGAGATTTTTTACTTCAGATGCAAATGAAGCAGCAGTTCTGTTTCCACTGAACATAAAATTGAGCAAATTAGAACTAGAAAAATAAATTTGCTAAATAAAAACACATCCGTTCCAGGAAAAAAGTTTGAGCTGGTTTTTCAGCCATTTTGAAATTGGTATATATAATAATCAGTTTGAGTTTGTGTGGTCTTACGTTAAGTTACAGTTAACCTAATCTCTATGAAACCATGTCCTTGAAAGATATTTGGGGTATTTTATAGTATCCTTATTCTACTGCATGTGCTGTATATCATGAATAACTGCATAATACCTTTATTTCTCTGTATTTTACTAAACTAAAGCCTGTTTCTTGTTCAGGTTGACTACAAGGCAGACGAGTGGCTGATGAAGAACATGGACCCTCTTAACGACAACGTGGCTACGCTTCTTCATCAGTCAACAGACAAATTCGTGGCTGAACTGTGGAAAGACGGTAATTTGCTTCCTTAGATTTCAACGTAAACTAGAAAGAATCGGTTTAAAAACCGCGTCCAGTCAGATTCTTGTGTTTGTAGCCTTCTGCTTACTTACAGGGCTGTGAAAAGGAGTTTCATCCCCTTACACTCTGAAATGTTTTAGATGTTTGAGCTCAAGTTGTAATATAATCTGAAGGTAAAAATAGTTGTTTTAAATGATAATTTAATTTAATAAGAGCTTGGGCAGGGATTTCCACAGCATCCATTTTAAGTCAAAACTTTGACTAGGCCACTCCACAACCTTTATACTGCCTTTTGGAGCCAGTCAGAGTCAGACCTGCTGGTAACCCAGGTTGGATTGAGCTTAAGACATTAAAACTCTCCAATGAGTGTAATTTGTGCAGCTTATTATTTATTCTGGTAAAAAGGAATAAGGATCTTCATTGTTCTATGTTTTCTACATCTGTGGATAATATTTCTACAGCTTGGTTTGCTGGCGTCCCACAGGTTTTGAAATGGTGGTGTCTTCCTGCCCAGACAGACAGACGTCAAAAACTTTATCAATTTAATTTTTTAAAATAAAATTATCAAAGTGCTTCTTGAAGACAAAATGTAAAATATTTACATAATAAAATTTAATTAAAAAGACAAAATATGCAAATGCAGATAATATTCAGTAATATTTTAAGTGTTTCTAAGGAAAACTGCGCATAATTCTGAGGAGTGATTCTCTAAAATATTAAACTTGTTCCATTAGATTAAGGCTAACTTTTGATTTGAGGATCTGAAGCCTGGAGTTTTAACGTTTCAGTCTATTAGGAAGGAACTTGACTCTGCAGGCTGCTGAAAGTTAAAGTCAGCAGTTTAACCTGAACTCCATTATGAAGTGATAAAGCATTGAAAAGACATTAACACAGGAGCGATGTGAGCTCTGCTGCTGGTTCCAGTTCAAAGTCTGGCTGCAGACTTCTGGACCAGCTGCAGATGTGTGACAAAAGTCTAGACATGAGGAAATAAAATCATGAATAATCATCTCATTCCTGTTTTGAGATTTAACGTTTTCAGTTTGGAAGTCCATTTAAAATAATCAAAACTGTTTTTTTTGTTTTGTTTGGCCTTTAAGAGGCATTGATTGTCGTTTTCAGGTAACAGATTTCTCTCCAGGTTTTTGATCCTCAGTGTCGGCTCAGTTGAAAGGAGATCTATTCCCTTTAGTCGCAGACGTAATTCAGACGGCTTAAAGGTGCCAAACTGCGTCAAATTCATAAAACTGATTAAAAATGCTCTGAGATGTATTAATAATCTGTCCTGTGTTAATTTTTATGAGATGGTTTATCCTTATTTATGTTATTAGACAGATTCTGCTTAAATGTTTTGATCTTACATTTCATTGTACAGATCAAGTTGGTGGTTAATTTTTGCTAATTCCTAAATTAACAAGGGTGGGCAATTACGTTTTTACTTACTAGGGTCAAACTGGCGTAATAAGTTGTTTTTCCCTAAACCTGGTTCACACAGCAAGATTTTTATGCCGATTTCCAACAGTCTTAAGGACGCTGTGATTATCAGGGTGGCTCTTAAAGGTGACCTATTATGCTCCCTGGAACCAGTTAGGATAGATATGTGGGCTATACAAAACTTATTCATCACAGGAGGCCCTGTGATGAACTTTTTGCACAAAGTCATTCTTAGATAATGAGATTTTATTCTGCTTTCTTCTGCCTATTTTGAGCTGTTTAAGGGCCTCCTGTCGCTTCAAATCCAAATACGCTGCTGCTGGCCATGCCCCCAACTCAATGTTTACACTCACATGTGAAAATGGCTGCGAAAAAATTTGCAATTATATAACCATAGATCTTTGAAAAGCAGAAGTGGAGCCTCCTGCACAACCAACAAGAATAGAGGAAAGTGGTTCCCAACAAAACTCTTGTCTTTTCCAGCAGCCGTTGTACAGCGAATACAGTGGTGAAACCAGCTGACCAAATGTGCTGGACCTCCATTTCGGTTGCTAGGTGACTGTGTTGGGTGTGGCTGGGGTTGCTAGGTAACGGTGCAGGTTTCTTTGAATGTGACTTAACAATTGGAAGGTTTTTGAAAATTGCTCTTTTTCCAGGCACTTTATTACTAAAAGCTTCTTCTGTTGCTGACCTGTTGCACTTTTCTGACATCTGAAAAAACCACTTGACACTCAACACCTCCTCCTCCTGCTCCTTCTCTTTCTCCTCCTCCTCTTTTTCTCTGTGTTGTAGAGATTCAGACCATTCAAAGGGCCTCATTCTATGACAATGTCACATGTCTGGATGAGCCAGAAGGTGAATGACTGGGTGGCACCGCAGCAGAACTGGGCCAAAATATGAATTACTGCATCATAAAGCAGAAGCTGGATATAATTGCTGGTTAAACCGGATGATTTGGAGCATGTTGGTGTATTTTTGCCCAGGTCTGCCTGTAGCTGGTGCTGAGCATCACATCGTATCTGAAGTGGCTCCCATTTGCTTCCAGGCTGCATGGCTCCTCTGACCCGGCCAAAAGCAGCAGCGCCTAGTTGGGAACTAGAATGATGTGCTTCCCTTAGTTCAATTAGTGTGTTTTAATTGTATCTTTGTGGGCTTAAGCTAAAGTAGTTCTGGTATTTTGTAATGAGAGAGACGTGCGGTAACAACCTAAGGATATTTGGCGACACAATCTCTCGCTGCAGCTGCAGAAATGAAAACCAGATGCTGGTTTTGGTGTTTCGCTTTTGCTCTGAGATCATAATTAAAGCTCCAGCCTGCAGCCATGCATCATGTTTGCCCAGGTGCAAAACTTCCACCAGACTGCGACTTTTAATTTGAAGGAACCTGCTAAGGCATAAATATGCAACATCATTTATATTCAGCCGGCGTATTGAGGGATGTATTCCCTCAATACAGAGGGAATACATCCAGTTTAACGGTGTTTGTTGATTAGTTTATTTTATTTTCCCCCTTTTACAACAAACAAGTAACAAGACCAGAAAAAATATGCAAAATTAAATGAATTTATTAAATTTAGTTCTTATGTATGTTAAAACAGTTTAATCTACAGCATCTATTGGCATTTCAAAAGTTCAACATTCAACTTCTTTCAGTTTTAGAATAAAGTTAATTCTTCCCATCAGAAATATAATATGGGAGGTGTAACATCTTCATATTTCGTAATCAGAAAAAATATAAAAATTTACACAAATCAGGTGGTTTAAAACTTGTTTTGATTTGATCCAGGTTGAAAGTTTTTCAGTGTCATGTGACGAATTAATTAATCATTTTTCTTTGAACAGCGCCTTGCAAAAGTTTTCATACCCTCTGAACATTTTCACATTTTACAACCACAAACTTCATTTAATATTTTCCTGGAGTTTTATGAAGTGGGAAAATGCAGCTCTCAAATTTCTTTACAAATAAAAATCTGAAAAGTGTGGCATGTTGCTGGTGTTTAATAAAAGAATAACATGCAACCTTCGATCAGTTTCAGCTGCAAGTCTGCAGAAGTTATCAAACTAGCTCAACCTGAGCAGCTAATTTCAAGTATTGTCAGTTAAATTTACTCTAGGAATTTGACTAGGCCATTTTAACACGATGAATGTTTAGGGTTGATTTCTCTGTTCAGTCTCGGATTTTTGTTTAGTTTATTTGTAGAGAAACTTCTTCCACATTCCCTCTACATGACTTCTGGACACATTTTTTAGATTTTCATTTGTTGATTCTCCTTTTTCTTCCACTTCACAATTATTCCCTTCTTTTTGTTGGTCAGTTGCACAAATTTCTAATAAAACTTTAAAGTTTGTGGTCATAATGTGACAAAATGTGACAATGTTCAAGGTACTGTAATTACACTGAAATTATTTATCCTGCTTTTGGGGGGAAAAAAACTACAGCCAAGTGCAAACCCTTGCCAGTCATCCTGAAAAAATAAAAATATTGAGAATCTCAGCTGTTAGCAAGAATGTGATGCCAGGATCTGAGCGCTTCCCTCTGAACCCGGAGGAGACCCAGTAGATGCAGCCAAACGCTTTGCAGCTCCATGTCCAGAAGCTCTAGCTCTAGTCCTAGACTGCTGCTGTTCTTATTTATCTTTCTGCTGCTGGTCGTTTGGAAACCTCATGTCAGTAGCTGCGTTTCCATTACAAAATGTGCGCAAAAATGTTTATGTATTTACTTTAATGTAAATACATGAACAAGCCTTTATGTAGCATTTCAAATAAAATAATCATGTTTATTAATACAAAATAATCAATAAGAATGTAAACAGTGACACGTTTAAAATGTTGCGTAATTATGCTCAAATTTGCATAAGACATTTGCTCATATGTTGCAGAAATTTAAGAATCTAATCTCTGAAATCTGTTTCTTTAAATGCAAAACCGAATCTATACATAGTGATAATATTACTCAAGTAAAAGAAAGAAGTAGACTTCAGTAAAACTACTCCTATAAGTACCTTTTATCTAAAAAAGTTACTCAAGTAAATGTAACCAAACTATCCACCTTCGAGCATAGATAAGAACATCAGTAGCTTATATTTGTCAACAACCGTAACGTGACATATTGGCATTATTTAGCTAACATTATCTGCATCCAACAGCATCACTCGACTCACTCTGTTAGCTTCTTTGCCTTTTGCTGGTTTGCTGCCATGATGCTAACACACACCTGCGGCGCTCTGCGCAGCAGCTGCAGCAGCAGCAGCTGCAGCAGGTCTGCTTCACTGCCGTACAAAGGTGTAAAACCGACGCCAGCTCTTCAGCGCTCATGTTGCGTTTAAAGGCGGCTTGGAAAAACACTGAATTAAACAGTTGTAACAGCTGAAAGAAGGGCACAGATGCAGGAAGTGCAGGAGCCCCTACTGTATAAGATCGATATAGGAATAACAGAAAGTTGTCTGACATAAAAATAAAAACCCCAGCTTGACTCTGTGGGGAGGCAATGTCCTCCATTGCCTCCTTCCACTTCCTGTCCTCTTCTTCATCTTTTCCACCAGTAGTAACATCCTGTTGTTGATCACATTGGTCATGCAAGCGCAAAAACTTACGCTTTTTCAAAATTTCCATGTTTCTATTGGGCAGATTAATTTTCGTAATTCCAGTTTGCGTAAGTTTAATGGAAACGCAGCTGCTGTGATGCTGGAAGCCTCTGCTGTCCTGACAGACGGTCTCTGTCTCTCTCTGTGTCCCCACCAGTGGACCGGATCGTGGGTCTGGACCAGGTGGCTGGGATGAACGAAACGGCGTTTGGCGCCACCTATAAAACCAAGAAGGGAATGTTTCGTACGGTGGGGCAGCTCTACAAAGAGTCGCTCACCAAACTCATGGCCACCCTGAGGAACACCAACCCGAACTTTGTCCGCTGCATCATCCCCAACCACGAGAAAAGAGTAAACGCTCCCCTGCAGATCATAACTTGTATTTTAGACTCTCGTCTTTTCCTGTGTCTGGGATGCTGAATCTGTTTGGGTCCGCAGGCCGGTAAGTTAGAACCTCACCTGGTTCTGGATCAGCTGAGGTGTAACGGCGTCTTGGAGGGAATTCGGATCTGCAGACAGGGCTTCCCCAACCGGATCGTCTTCCAGGAGTTCAGACAGAGGTGAAGAACTGCAGAGTTCTTTCAACCGTTTCTGGTTCCCACGTAGAATATCGTGGTGTGAATAAATATTTACACCATTTGTGTATTTGTGTCTTTTTTTATTTGCAGATATGAGATTCTCACCCCCAATGCCATTCCAAAGGGATTCATGGATGGGAAACAGGCCTGTGAGAGAATGGTAACGTCATTTTTTCTGTTGATTTCCGGCTCTTTTCATAACTCTTATTTATTTTTTTTTTAATGACACTGGCTTTTATTTCAGTCACTCTTTTTTTGAGTTGACATAAATTCAAAGTTGAGACAAATAGAAGTTGTAAAACTTGCTTATTGAAGCTAACATCAGACTGATTGGTGAAAAAAAAAAAATCCAGATTTTCCAAAAATTTGAATCTCAAAGAACAGAAAATTCAACTAATCATTAAAACCGATGTATCACTCAGCCCTGCTCTCTGTTTTGTTTTTGTTTTCTCAGATTCAGGCCCTGGAGCTGGACCCCAACCTGTTCCGCATCGGTCAGAGTAAGATCTTCTTCAGAACCGGAGTTCTGGCTCATCTGGAGGAGGAGCGAGACCTGAAGATCACCGACATCATCATCTACTTCCAGTCCGTGTGCCGCGGATATTTAGCTCGCAAGTAAGAGCTGGATCTTCACTTAAAAACCGGGAATTTTTCATTTTCAAGAAATTAGATCTGAGATTTTCCTTACAGAAATCTCAAATCTAATCTATTTTAATTATTCTCCAGAGCATTCAGAACTTTGCCTGTGGAAACGTAACATTACAAAAACTTACTGAGTATTTTTGGTCTGGTTTCTACTACTTTTAATCAAGATATAGAAGATTATTTTAAATAAATAATTCATTAACATTTTTAAAAAGTTCTAGTTATAAGTGACGTAATCTGCCAGTGGAACAAAACATTTTTTTAAATGTCTCATTCCACTGAAGAACACTTTGTGGAGATTTTTGTACTTTCTTTATACATCATGTTTAAGTATGTAATTTGAGCAGGAAGGTCATTTACTTCAGCATGATTTGTTTCAGTGTAATGAATATTTATTATTCCTAATCTGTGTAATTGAAAGTTGTCTTGTATTTTATACGTTACTTTAGTGTTTTGTTCTCTGTGTGCAGGGTGAAACATTTCAAAACATTATATTTTAGTTTACCTTATGAGTTATGTAGAATATCACAAGACATTATAAATAACATTAATGAGTAATTTTATATAAAAGTGAACTGAAACTGTCGTTTTTTATGTCCAAAGTGCTTGAAAAGTCTGAAATCTTACCTTGAAAATGCCTGAAAAGTGTTTGAATTTTACTGAGGAGATAAATGTACGTACCCTGAACCTTTCTCTCTTCTCTTCTCTCTTTTCTTTTTTCCTTCTTCGCTCTTTTTTTAGAGCTTTTGCTAAGAAGCAGCAGCAGCTCAGCGCTCTGAAGGTCCTCCAGAGGAACTGCGCTGCTTACCTGAAGCTGCGGCACTGGCAGTGGTGGCGGCTCTTCACCAAGGTGAGACTTTGAGCTGCAGCAGCGCAGAGTTACACCGAAGGAAGGAGGGAGACATGGGTTTGGTTCCGGTTCTGTTCCAGGTGAAGCCGCTGCTTCAGGTCACCAGGCAGGAGGAGGAGCTGCAGGCCAAAGACGAGGAGCTGGTGAAGGTGAAGGAGAGACAGCTGAAGGTGGAGAACGAGCTGGTGGAGATGGAGAGGAAACACCAGCAGGTAAGAGCATCCGCTCACTGCAGGTCGATTACAGTTTCTAACCACGGTCACGTCAGAGTCTGTAAATAATTAATCACATTTTAATAGAAAAGTACACATAAATAAATCAACATTTTTAATTCAAAAACCCTTTTTGCTACTTAAATAGCCACATGAGCTCAACAGCAAATATATTTATTGTTTTTAATCTGTTATAATTTCAACCATCAGACTTGTGCAAACTTCTGTTTTACCCATTCAGCTTTCGAACATTTTAGGAACTAATACAGAAATGTGGACTGTAGACGCTGATATTAGCATCTGCTGCTACGTGGTTAGCATTGAGATGCTATCTTATGCTTCAAAGCTTCGCTGATAGGCTAACTCTTGTTTGCATAATTTCCACACAACAATAATCTTCCCCAGCGTCTCATCAGGTTGTTTTTTAAGCCTCAAAAGGACAAATGAAAGCGGCTTTGTCGTCCATCAATGTTGTTTGTGTGTTTGTCGCTTTTTAGCCAGATTTATGGGCGCAACAGAAATGCATGAATGGAAGGATTCTTGCTGGAACCTTTGTATTTAAAAGCAGATTAAATTAAATGAACTAAATGTTTTCTGACAAGTTAAAATCTACGCGATCAATTGGTAAATTTTATTTAAAAATCTCTTTACAGAGATATGAATCACAAAGCGCTGTACAATAAAAATCTACTTTAAAACTATACAAAGCATAAAAGAAACGTATGAAACTCAATGACGTAAAAGCCTGGGGAAATCAAAAAGTCTTTAGTAGCTTTTTAAAAATCGGATGTGCAAGGCCAAACTGTGCCACAGTTCTTAATCAAAACTAAACCGTCCCAGCCCTACTTCTTACTGAAAGTAAATATTTACACTTGAAATAAACCTCATTTTAAGTTGAGTTAGAAAAAGTAACAATCCTGAAGTTAAGGAACGATCACACGTTCCCCAAACTGTTGATTCTTCTTCTTTTAGCTCCTGGAGGAGAAGAATATTCTGGCGGAGCAGCTGCATGCAGAGACCGAACTGTTCGCCGAGGCAGAAGAGATGAGAGTTCGCCTCCTCTCTCGGAAGCAAGAGCTGGAGGAAATCCTGCATGACCTGGAGTCCCGGGTGGAAGAGGAGGAGGAGAGGAACCAGAGCCTGCAGAATGAGAAGAAGAAGATGCAGTCTCACATCCAGGTCTGTGCTGCCCTTATTTTCATATTCTAATAATCACAAACTGCTGTGTTGTCTTTTCAAAAAGTGAAAACTTTTGTTTCTCCCTCCACAGGACCTGGAGGAGCAGCTGGACGAAGAGGAAGCTGCGAGGCAGAAGTTGCAGCTGGACAAAGTGACGGCCGAGGCAAAGATCAAGAAGATGGAGGAGGACATTCTGCTGCTGGAAGACCAAAACTCAAAGTTTCTTAAGGTGAGGAGTGTTTCCTGTTCAAACAGGAAGTTCATCAGGGTTTTCAGCACTTATGTGTTTGGGTTCCTTCTTGGTCAACAGGAGAAAAAGCTGGTGGAGGACAGGATTGCTGAGATGACGTCCCAGCTGGCAGAGGAAGAGGAGAAGGCCAAGAATCTGGGCAAAGTGAAGAACAAGCAGGAGATGATGATGGTTGATCTTGAGGGTGAGTTTCTAATTACCAAACAATAACAAGAAGGTTCTGAGTCGTTTCTTCTTCCTGAGAAGCTCAGGTCCTTTCATATCTGTCAGAAGAAGCTGCAGATGTTATAAAAGCTAAAACAAAGTTAAACTCTTCAAAGTTAAAATATCCATTTCTTTGTTACTTTCTTATATCTGCCATTTTTATGAAGCAAATAAAGCTCTGGAAAAATTTAAGACCAATGAAAACCTCCTGGTTATTCCACCAAATATTGACCTCTGAACTCTTCCTGAGTTAAATCATTAGTGTTGTTGTTTGTAAATGAATATTAACATTATTATTATTATTATTATTATTATTATTATTATTATTATTATTATTATTATTATTATTATTGTTCTTTTATTTGAGGTCTGAAAGTTCTGCATCTTTTCGTTATTTTGACCATTTCTCATTTTCTGCAAATATTAAATTTTTGCTTGTAACTTCAGAGACATGTTGACAGAAGTTCACAGAATAAAAGAACAAAGTTCATTTTACTCAAACATAAACCTATAAAAAGTGAAGTCATAGGAACTGAACATCTTAAGTGGTTTTCCAGAGCTGTATAGGGCATATGAGTAATATGTGTGAGTAAAAATAAAATCTGATTTTTCATACCAGATCCGATTTCCAGTTGTAAACTATTTATTTCTCACTTTCTTTTCTAAAAAAGAAATTAGAAATATTTTCAAAAAGTGGCTTTTATTTCAATCATCCCTTAACATGAGCTATACTACAGAGTGTTAGGACTAGGCTACAAGATGTTTTATTTAATTGCAAAAGTATAGTCATATTAGGAGAATAAAGACACAATTTTACCAGAATTGATGCCTGTGATCGTCCTCAGAGCGCTTAAAGAAGGAGGAGAAAACGCGACAGGAGCTGGAAAAGGCCAAACGTAAACTGGATGCTGAGACCACCGACCTTCAGGATCAGATCGCAGAGCTTCAGGCGCAGATCGAGGAGCTGAAGATGCAGCTGACCAAGAAGGAGGAGGAGCTGCAGGCTCTGCTAGCCAGGTCAGTCAACAGGAAAACCAGACAAAACTGCAACAGCTGCTCCACTTCTACTGGGAAATAGGTTTTTTTAGCATGCTGAATATATCAAAACAGTGTTTGTGTTGATAGTGGAGCCTCTTGTAAGTCTCAGAATTCACATTCAGAAAAGTAAGATGACGTTTTTCTGTTTTACTTAATATCTCTGAAACCCCTAAATTATATCGTAACAGCTAAAATGCAACGTTGATGGACTTTATGGCTTCAGTTTGCACATTAGAGTTGTAATTTGTGGTCACATTCTGCACAGCTGGGGACCTTTAGTTTCGCTATAAAATTGGACGGGCTGACACGGTTTCTGTCTGAGGATGTTTCCACACCAGGATAGTTTGGGAGACTTGATTCAGTTAGGCAGGAAGTGCTGAAAGATGTCACATCTTCATTCGGTTTCCCTCAAGTCGGACCAAACCGCCTGCATGGCGTCGCGCGGTTACAGCAGCTGCTCGGTCTGGGGCGCCACCAGGATAAACGGTTAGCCGTTCAGCATGTTGCTCGGTAGGCATGAGAAAAAGATGGCAGAAGATCATGCTAGCAAAAATATAAACATTTATATTATTAATGATAATACATCAAATTTATATAGGTTCATTTATATGTTCCTAAGTAATACATTAGTTTTCTTCCCAGTTGCGTGCACTGCTATCTAAAAAGCTAGTTGTGGTAACCCTACAGTTAAGCTAAATATTAGTTGCACTAATGCAACTAATATTAATGCTAAAGTGCTCTACCAACATGGCATGTAGTGGAAGCTAATGCTAAATGCTATGCCAACATGATATTTAGTGGAAGCTATTGCTAAATGCTATGCCAACATGATATTTAGTGGAAGCTATTGCTAAATGCTATACCAACATGGTATTTAGGGGAAGCTAATGCTAAAGCACTATATCAGTGCGGTATTTAGTGGATGCTGATGCTAAAGCACTACACTAACATGGTATTTAGCAGAAGTTAGTTCAGTCAAAAACACACAGGATATCAGTTGATCTTAAATAGTTTATTTGCATTCTGAGTAGATAATATACATAATCTGCTGCACTGCATCATGGGTAGAGGACATGAGGAGAGAAAACTGCTGCATAAACAGCATACTTCAAAATAAGAGTACAAATATAAACGGATGACAACTTTGAGACATCTTAACACTTGACAACCAAAGCTTCATCCCGGATGTCAAACCTTATTCATCTAAAAGTTTAATAAATTATCTCTTTAGAATTTATCAGGAAAATTAAATTTAGGGGAAGCTAATTGAGCTAAACGCTTTAAAAGTTAGTTAAAGCAGTAAATGAACAATTGGTGCTGCTATTAACGCGTCTAGCGATCTAATACCTCAGTTTTTTAGTTAGTTTGTAAGCTGTCACATTCGCCCAAACAGAGAAAAATTGTCTAAAATTAGCAGCTAAACAGATTCAAGATCACATGAAGATATTTTCGCTCCTCAAACATTATTTAAAAAAGACGACTGAGGCCAACAAATTGCCCTCCTCTGACCTGCACAGCGTTGGTCTCGGCGTTGCTCATTTCAGCCTCGCACACAGTCTATCTTCAGAGAACAGCCCTACATGCCGTATCCATGGCAACAGCACTGTAGAGATGCATCAGAGTCGTTACCAGAAATAGACGTTTGAACAACAAAACACACGAGTGAGTTTGTAAGCGGTCGGCGCTCTTCCTCTGTGTTCCTCCACTGCAATTTCCTCCAATCAGAGAAGCTGAGAGCTTTTTCATTTGATTACAGATAACAAACGTTGATTGATGCTCATGTTTTAGTTTTTATTTTCCTTCACATGAAGCAATTTAGGGCTGGCTGACTAATTTATTCAAAATTGTAGCTGGGGAAATAATGTATTCTTTTGTTTTACACTCTTATCTCCAGAACAAAAAAATCCCATTTGCTGTCATTTTAACCGACCGACGACCCGGACACGCCGTCCGACCGTCTGACCGTCTGATTTTACAGACAGGAATCCTGGGGTTTAGTCCCAGCCTTCATTAAAGCTCCACGGGCCTCATCTTGAACTGTTCAGCAAACAATCGGGCCGGTCTTGGCCCGGAAAGTGGGGCGCCATGTTTATATGAAAGTCATTAGTGGCTTTAATCAAACCATTCATGTGATCACATAAGTGGATTTTATAGCATCCAGAGAGGAGATATTTCTGAGTGAGGAATCTCACAGGGAGGCTCAGAGAGCCGCAAGGTTTCCGTTCAGGTCTCTGCACTGCCATCCTGTGGCAACGAGGATGAAAAGAGGGATGAACTTGCAGCATTTTATTAAGTATTTACGCTCCTTAATTTACTCCCCATTCCAACAAAAGAGCAACACAACATAAACAGGAAGTGGCAGGAAAACAAAACTTCTGGCAGATTTAAGTTTGCAGTAATTGTTTAATTTTACCAACATGTTTCTTCTGACTGGACGTGTTTTTGGAATTGAATCTGCTATCAAAAGATTATCCCTAAACTCCTAAATCATCAAAATGCCTGTGGAGAATCTGGTCATGCATTATAATAAGGGTTTAGTGGTTACAAGACCAATAAAGACGGAGAATTATAATTTCAACAAACCAGCTCAAGACCTATTGAATTACCTTTCTGATGAAGAATTTGTATGGAAAATTTGGGACAGAACTGGATCAGCGGTTTCCTCCTTCTTGAATCGTTTGTTTGTTTTACAGATTTTTCTTTTTATCAGAAAAAACATGTTTTTCATGCTTTTTATTCTTCATTTCTTCTGTTGGAATCCTAATTGGAAAAGAAGGAAGAAAGGAGGGAAAACTTTATTTCTCTATTTTTATTTTCTCTTTCTGCTGTTTTCATTTTTTCTCTTCTTGTCTTAAACGCAACAATTTTAAAGCCTAAATCCACCAGGGTTATAAATAATTTTGCTCTAACTACATAGATGTTTGCAAAGTTATTTAAAATTAAAAAATCTTAGGCAGACATTTAAATTCAGTCTCTCTGGGTCAGTTCTACTTACAACCACATCAGATGCCAACATTTCCGTCCAATCTTTGTAAAATGATTCAGGTTTAGTCCGATTGGATCAAGAACAGAAATTAATCTAGACTTCTCATCTCTCCCAAATATTTACCGTTTCCTCAACAGAGGGACACATTATGGCTTTCTTTCAAAAATATTAATTAGTTTCTTATATATTTGTTTCTATGATAAACAGAAATGGCAGAGTATCCAAAAATTATATTCAATTAAGAATAAAAAAGGTATTTGGTGAAAAGTTTACTCAAGTCCTGACTAACTGATCAAATTATCGGTCATTTAATATTTAAAATTATATCACCAGACGAACCAAAATATAAAATTAAATTGGAATTTTGGTATTTTAAAGACTAAAATGACAATTATTTGTATAAGTAACAAAAAAAATCATAAAATCGGGCAAAATATTTTTTAAATTAGTTTCTTTCAATAAAAAAACTTATGAAATTTTAACAAAAACTGCAGGAGTGCATCTGGTGAATTTTAGTTTTTCATTCAGTGGTTAGAAAATCTAGAAATTTTACTCAAGCAAGAGTGGAAATACTTCATAATAGTAAAAATACAAGTACATTTTTAAAAAAAAAGTTTCTGAAGTAAACGTAATGGAGTAAATGTAAGTGGTAACGACCCATCTCTATGATAAATCCTCTCCTCGTTTTGATTCACCAGCAGCATCTTTACGTGTTTCAGAGGGATGTTAGCGGCCCGGTGCTTGAAAATAACCAGATGTTTTAGTTTCTCACCAGCAAACCTCTGTTCACAGCCATCGCTACATTTTAACACATATTGACCACATGTCAGTAAAATCCTGCATTAAAAGCTCGTGTTCCTGCGTTTCTCCAAAAAGGAGCGACGAGGAGGCGGCTCAGAAGAACAACGCCCTGAAGCAGGTCCGGGAGCTGCAGGCGCAGCTGGCCGAGCTGCAGGAGGACCTGGAGTCGGAGAGGATCTGTCGCAGCAAAGCGGAGAAACTGAAGCGGGATCTGAGCGAGGAGCTGGAGGCGCTGAAGACGGAGCTGGAGGACACGCTGGACACCACGGCCGCCCAGCAGGAGCTCAGGTACAGCAGCAGCACAAACCACTGGGCCAGAACCCTGCAGCAGGACAAACCCCTGGGCCAGAACCCTGCAGCAGCACAAACCTCTGGGCCAGAACCCTGCAGCAGGACAAACCCCTGGGCCAGAACCCTGCAGCAGCACAAACCTCTGGGCCAGAACCCTGCAGCAGGACAAACCTCTCAGCAATAAATTAAGAATGCAAGATTTTGGTTAAACACATAAAGTAGAGAGATTTGTTATAGATACAAAAACTTTAAATTTTTTTTGTAGGTTTGAAATGTTAAAAGGAATTTTGCAGGGATCAATTGGAAAAGAGATACGATAATTTTTGTCATTTCTGAGCAATAAAATGAGGATTTAGGTCTCTCCTTCTATGAAAACGTAGATTAGTTAAAAACAGATTAAGATGCAGTAAAGTTAAATTTAATTATTTTTCAAAATAATAAAGCTTATTAACTTATTTTTTTTATTTTGTTGATTATTTTTTAGTTTTAAATTCCCTTTAGACTAAATAAATAGAATTTTAATTTTGGCTAACCTTTGGACGCGCCTTACATGTGAGAAAATAACTGCAGATGTTTTGTTGCCCCATTTGAAGCCAACATTCATTTCCAACCCTGCATCTTATGTGGAACTGCACAAAACTCACTCAGTTTCCTGAAGATGAGCTTCATAACTATCTCCTCTGGGTTTGATGTCCAGGTCGAAGCGAGAGCAGGAAGTGGCAGAGCTGAAGAAAGCCATAGAAGAAGAATCCAAAAACCACGAGGCTCAGATCCAGGACATGAGGCAGAGGCACGCCCAGGTTCTGGAGGAACTGTCCGATCAGCTGGAACAGGCCCGCAGGGTGAGTCTGCAGCTGCTGCAGGACGACAAGCCCAGAGATTAAAAATACCCAGAGATTACACTCCTGTTAGAGCAGCTCTACTTCAACATCAAGTCAGCAGCCGAGGAGAAAAAAGTGTTTGGTAAAAAGTTTACTCAAGTACTGATCAAATTATCAATCATTTAATATTTAAAAATTACATCATTATATGGACCAAAGCATAAAGTGAGAGGAAATTTTGGTATTTTATAAATCAAAATGACAATAAATCACATAAGTAACAACAAATAACTAAATCAGACAAAATAAAAATCTTCCAAATCAGTTTCTTTCAATAAAAAGCTGCAGGTGTGTCTCTGTGTCTGGTGAATTTTTGGTTAAAATATTTCTTGCTTTTCATTCAGTGGATAGAAATGTTTCTCAACTAAGAGTAGAAATACTTCATAATGAAATTACTCAAGTCAAAAGTACAGCACAGTAAAAATACTCCTAAAAGTAATTTTAAAAAAAAAAGTTACTTCCGTAGAAGAGGAAAAAGAAAAAGTTTTATTTATACATCATTTATCAGCAACCAGGCAGTTCAAAGTTCAGGTAAATGTAATTGAGTGAATGTAACTAGTAACTGCCCGTCTCTGCTGCACGGCGGCGTCTGACGGGTTTTATCCTCCGCAGTTCAAGGCCAACCTGGAGAAGAACAAGCAGTGCCTGGAGAGCGACAACAAGGAGCTGGCCTGCGAAGTGAAGAGCCTGCAGCAGACCAAGACGGAGTCGGAGCACAAGAGGAAGAAGGTGGAGGGCCAGCTGCAGGAGTTCGTGGCCCGAGCCACCGAGATGGAGCGGGCCAAAGGAGAGCTGAGCGAGCGCTCCCTCCGGCTGCAGGTAGAAACACGCCGCCGCCGCCGCCCTCCAGCTCCGCGCTGAAACCCGGCTCACATCCCGTCTGCTTGTCCGACAGACGGAGCTGGACAACGTCTCCGCCTTACTGGAGGAGGCCGAGAAGAAGGGCGTGAAGCTGGCGAAGGAAGTGGACAACCTGAACAGCAAGCTGCAGGACTCTGAGGTTCGACCGGTTTGGACAAAATGACTCCTGCATCATTTGGTTTGAAATTCAAAAAGCTACAAATGGCTGCGAAAAGTGAGAATTCATCTGTTCAATTGGCGGGAGATGAATATTTAAACTAAAACCTGGAGCATGCACTGCAGAAACACAAATGTTACCAAGTATTTTTGTCTATTTTCTGCTGTAAATGTCTTAGTTCACTTGAAATAAAACAAATCTAACTTACAAGCAGCTTTTTAGCAAAATATAAGAGCTTATTTGAGACCAGTAATTCCTTAATATTGATGATAAAGTTCATATTCCACTGGCAGATTATTTCACTTATAATATGGGAAAATAATCTGCCAATGGTAACATTTATTTATTTTTATATAAATGTTAAATTATTGACTTAAAACAAGCTGTTAAATCTGAAGCATTACTTGTAAGTTAGTTTAGTCTTATTTCTGGTGTATTAATATATTTGCACTAGAAACAAAGCTAAACAAAAACTTTGTTTTTTTGCAGTGAATACACATTTTTAATAGGCTTAACTGTCAGCCTGCTAGTTTACTTTTTATATTTAAAACAGTTTCAGACTTCTGTGTGATTTTTGTCCAGGTTGATTTTAGAAGTGAAGTTTTAAAAGTAATTGGTATTGCTATCCGATAATACTGCTGTTATGGTAGTATTTACCAATATTTTGTTTTGTCAAATCTTTTATTTAATTTCTTCATTAATCATGAGAATAATCAGTAGATTACTGGATTTCTAAAGTAATAGTTCATAAGTTGCAAGTTGCGTCTCCGGCTCCACAGGTTGCAGGATTTCCTGCCACTCGGGCTAAGATGCTGAAAAAACAACAAATTTTTCTAAATATGAATAAATTTATAACAACATGCAGGTTTTGCATTTGCTAAAATATAGGCTGTAAACTGTTTTTTGTTTTTTTTACATCAATTTATATAAGTATCTACGTCCTGTAAGACTGTAAGAGTCTTATGTTGGTTTTCATCTTATTTTCAAACCTTAAGAATAGAAATAAAGATGTTGTCTCTCTCAGGAGTTGCTCCAGGAGGAAACTCGTCAGAAACTGAATCTGAGCGGCCAAATCCGCCAGCTGGAGGCAGAAAAGAGCAACTTACTGGAGCAGCAGGAGGAGGAGGAGGAGGCGCGCCGCGGCCTGGAGAAGCAGCTGCAGACGGTTCAGGCTCAGGTAGGACGAAGCCGCAGCTGCTCCTTCCAGCCGCTCCAAACTCAGAGGCAGGCTGGAGCTGATGTGAGACACCTGCAGCAATTCACACACAGATTGCAGAGAAAATGCGAGTCAGATTTGGATGAGTGTCGGCAGCCATTAGTCAAACAGAACTGGAGCCGTCAGCTGTGGAGCAACACTTGGTGCAAAGTAGCACGACTGTTTTCGTTCCTCAACCTTCAGGTCACAAACAAGAGAGAAAACCAGAAGAAATATGAAAAAATTCAGAGCAATTTACCAGAAAAATCTGTTAAAAAGTTGTCATCTGTTCTGCTTGTCTTTTTTTTTTTTTGTTACTTTCTACACTACTCAAGCAGTTGGCAAAAACACCACATTTACTTTTGGGAAACCAGTTTGTGAAGAATTCTTACATTTTTGTTATCATTAGTTAAATATTGCTTATTGCTTATAATCGCTCACTTTTTATTAGTTATAGAAGTAGTTTTTAATTTTTTACAGTTTGGTTATTTTTTAGGTGCAGAATTCATAAATTGAGTTTACTCAATAGAAGATGACATTTTCACAAAATTTATTCAATTATTGTTGAAAAGCCAGCTGGCTTAGTTAGTAGGAATTGGTGTTTTCTACCAACCTGTCGCCATTTTGCGCCACCTGGAGGTTTATAGAGCCGTAATTTGCCGACAGCTGATGTAATCTGCTTCTGGGGCAAAAAGTAAATCAGTTTCCTGTCAGTTCGAACGGCTAATAAATGGATTCAGAAACATAAAACGGAAGGATATCTAAAATACGAGGATGTTTTAGTTAGTTTATAAATGTACAATATAGTCACAGTTAGTTGTAGTTTTTCCCCATTAACTACTGTTTTTATTTATTTCAGTTAATGAAAATGTTTTCCTAGTTTTTGTTTTAGTCCTGATCATTTCAAAACGTCTCCATCAGGACCTTAACTTTAGTCTTGGTATCAGGACATCTTTAGTCATGTATTCATTGATGCTAAATGTTTCCTCCGCAGCTGTTTGAGACGAAGAAGAAGCTGGACGAGGACGTGGGCGTGATCGAGGGTCTGGAGGAGGCGAAGAGGAAACTGCAGAAGGACGTGGAGCTCACCAACCAGCGGCTGGAGGAGAAAACCATGGCGCTGGACAAGATGGAGAAGACCAAGAACCGGCTGCAGCAGGAGCTGGACGACCAGATGGTGGACCTGGACCACCAGAGGCAGATCGTCTCCAACCTGGAGAAGAAGCAGAAGAAGTTCGACCAGGTAGGCCCGAAGCCGAGACACGGATGTTTTTCATCGCTGGGCTCTGAGTTTAAAGGTTCGTTTTGTGACGTCGCTGTCAGATGCTGGCTGAGGAGAAGACGATCTCGGCTCGGTACGCTGAGGAGCGCGACCGGGCTGAGGCGGAGGCCCGGGAGAAGGAGACCAAGGCTCTGTCTCTGGCCAAAGCTCTGGAGGAGGCGCTGGAGGCCAAGGAGGAGCTGGAGCGGTTCAACAAGCAGCTCCGCGCCGAGATGGAGGATCTGATGAGCTCCAAAGACGACGTGGGGAAAAACGTGAGCAGCTTTTACCTGATTGGACCGCTTTGTTTACCGCCAGGCTGCAGGTCCCTCTTGAAAATGAGATCTGGATCTCAACGGGGTTTCCCTGGTTAAATAAAGGAAATTAAAACAAAAAGGTCAGAGGTTAAAATAAAATCTTTATATTTAACCTAGCTGGGCGACAACATGTCAGATTGTTTTTCATACCAGATCTTTTTCCAAAAAAAGAAATTTGACATGAAATTAGTGCTGCCAACAGTTAAAATTCCTAATCTGATTAATCCCAGGGTTGCTGCTGTTTTCAGATTACTTTAGTA
>NW_015112641.1:179156-237428 GCF_001443285.1 Poecilia latipinna | reverse complement strand
CTCGGCATTCTGACATCATTCTGAACTATGGAAACACAAAGAGCATTAGTGGGAAAAAAATCCAGATTTTCCAAAAATTAAGTCTTTAGAAAGCAAACATCAACAATATTAATCAATAAAATCGATTTATTCCCCAGCCCTACTAAGCTGTTATTTCCCTAATGACAGAATTATGTTTTTCCAATCTAAAAAAAAATCTAAATGAGTCTTTTTTTGTTTCTTTCTGCTGATTTTCCTGTCGCTGCACTCAGGTGCATGAACTGGAGAAGTCCAAGCGAACCCTGGAGCAGCAAGTGGCGGAGATGAGGACGCAGCTGGAGGAGCTGGAGGACGAGCTGCAGGCCACAGAGGACGCCAAGCTGCGGCTGGAGGTCAACATGCAGGCCATGAAGGCCCAGTTCGACCGAGACCTGCAGGCCAAGGACGAGCAGGGAGAGGAGATGAAGAGAGCGCTGGTCAAACAGGTTGGACATACAAAACCTGGTCTGGATTCTGGTCCAAATACGCTTTAAATACGATAAGACAAGGTAGAAATATGAAGGTTTTTTAAGCCAATAAGTCTTTAATATTTGTTAATGTTGATTATTTCACCTATAACATGGAAAAAAAAGTCTTATTATAAGTTACATGTGGGGCCAAATCTTGGTTGGTTGCTAGGTGACGGGCTGGGGTTGCTAGGCAACGCTGCAGTGACAAAATCTGCCAACAGAACTTTTACTTTTTCATTTTTTCATTAATATTAAGGAATTATTGACTTAAAATAAACTGACATATCTTGCTGTAAAGTTAGTTTTAGTTTTATTTGAAGTGTACCAAGACTAGACCACAAATACTTGGTAAGAGTTTGTCTTTTTGCAGTGCGTTTTCCTTGGTTTGATGTGATCAGTAAACCAGGGTTTGAACTTAGATACGTGTTGACTGGTTTCGTCCTCCAGGTGCGTGAGATGGAGGCCGAGCTGGAGGACGAGAGGAAGCAGAGATCTCTGGCTGTCGCTGCCAGGAAGAAGCTGGAGGTGGACCTGAACGAGCTGGAGGGTCAGATCGAAGCTGCCAACAAAGGCCGGGATGAAGCCGTCAAACAGCTCAAAAAGCTGCAGGTACGGAAAACACACCTTAAACGCTACCCTCTGAGACAGTTTGAAGTCCATATCAATCAATAAAACTGTTGGACTTAAAGTGCGTTTTAAGTCCTGACACTCTGCTGTGGTAGCGATGAACATTTAGACTTTCTGTAAATAAGGCTGTTGCTGACGTGATGGCGGTTTAACTGTCGGTCCTGCAGGCTCAGATGAAAGACTACCAGAGAGAGCTGGAGGAGGCCCGGGCCGCCAGAGACGAGATCTTCACCCAGTCGAAGGAGAACGAGAAGAAGTTCAAGAACTTAGAAGCTGAAATCTTGCAGCTTCACGAGGTTAGGGATGTTCTTCTGTTTTGTGGGTCTCTGGGGTTTGGTGAGACCCGACCGCCTCTCTGTGTGTTTGTGCAGGACTACGCAGCGTCGGAGCGAGCCCGGCGCCACGCGGAACAGGAGCGGGACGAGCTCGCCGATGAGATCTCCAACAGCGCCGCTGGGAAGTCAGTACTTCTTTATCTGCACATGCAGGGAGAGAATAGACAGATATTATCATCATCATCAGGGCTGGGCAAGTTACTTAGAAGGAGTAATCAGTTACTAATTACTGATTAGTTCCCCCAAAGGAAGTCCAGTTAGTTTACTAATTACTTATTTTCAAAAGTAATTAGATACTTAACTACTAAAGCAAAAAATAAAATGAATTTACTATAAAGCAATAATAATATCAGCCTAGGTCTATTTTTCTGCATTTTCCATAATTACTATTCAATCATGTAAAGTTATTTTGTTGTCTGATGTTGATCTACACTCCTGTTTGTTACCGAGACTGTTGGACTGTCACAAGACACTCAAAACAAAATCACACAGTCTGCTTACAAATCTGTAACAGTAATCTAATTACCGTATCTGAATCGTAATCCCGTACTTTACTCATTACTTAACAAAAGTAACTAACTTACCTTGAATTGTTCTAAAACTACTTTATACATCAATCATGCTTTAAAATATCATGATTCTGAAGTACTGAGTTACTTCTAATGTGTTGCAGCCCAACACTGATTGTCATGAGCTGTCTGTATAATCAGACGAACTGTGTGTGTGTGTGTGTGTGTGTGTGTGTGTGTGTGTCAGGTCGTCGCTGCTGGAGGAGAAGAGACGGCTGGAGGCTCGCATCGCCCAGCTGGAGGAGGAGATAGAGGAGGAGCAGGGCAACATGGAGCTCCTCAACGACCGCTTCAGAAAGAGCAGCACGCAGGTGAAGCCATCGCATTCACTGCCACACATCAGATATTTCAGTTGTGAAAGTTTATTTGTGAAATTTGAGGCACCGCTGGGAAGTCCTGAAAGGTGAAGCGTCTCCTGCTCTGCCCTGGTTTCCTGCCTGCAGGTGGACACGCTGAACGCCGAGCTGACTGCAGAGCGCAGCGCTGCGCAGAAGAGCGAGAACGCTCGGCAGCAGATGGAGCGGCAGAACAAGGTCCAGCTTTTATTACTCTGTGCTTAAAACTATTCAGACATGATAAAAATCTGCAAACACACTCAATGAAATTATAAATGTATCAAGTTTTTTTTACCAAAACTAACAAGACGTTGCAGACAGGTGCAGCAGAAATATTGATGAGGAAAGACATCAGTAGATGAAAGAAACAGCTAAACTAGATACAGTTGAAACCCTGAGTTTACATACATGAATAAAATCTCTTAAAGGGGCGGTACTATGTAGAATTACTCGTCACTTTGAGTGATACATCATGTTATAATGTTATTCCCTCATCAGAAACAAACCTGGAGTGTTGCTTTGATTCGTTCATGCATGTTTGAGAAATCCTTTAGTCTCCATGGCAACCATTCAGCTGTGCAAAACACCTGAGTGGACCTAGCACCGCCTCTCAGCTGCAGCTCCTCCCCCGCTCAGTTCCTCTAGACTAGCAGCAGCAGCAGCAATTAGCAAACACCTGGTGGAGCTGCTTCTCAGAGCTCCGCTCCTGAGAAACGGCGTAATGGAGGAGGATTGTTGTGGTGAAGAGCAAGAGCTTCTTAAAGAGACAGAGGTCTAATTTCAAAGCATTAAATTGCAAAGTCAAATTCCTGGTAAGTCTTTTTTGACATATATAGAGTAGTTTTATACAAACTGAAAGTAACACAGTTACTTGGTTGTGCTATAAAATGATACCATGTGCCTGGAAAATACATTATACCGTCCCTTTAAGGTGGTCCAGTCAAAGTCTGCGGTTTTTACAAAGACAAAGAATCAGTTTTTTTGTCCTCAACATTGATTATTTCCATGCTGTTCATCTAAAGTTCTGTTGATTTTTTGTGTTGTTCCTTTTTCATCTGCATTGAAAAATGTTTTAAAAATCCTTCTGTCCTGAAAGCAAATATCTGCTAATAAATGCAGGAGCTTAAAGGTAAACTAGCAGAACTAGAAGGAGCTGTGAAGTCCAAGTTTAAGGCGTCCATCACTGCGCTGGAGGCCAAGATCCTGCAGCTGGAGGAGCAGCTGGAGCAGGAAGCCAAGTAAGGTCGCGCCCCTAGAGGTCACAGCTCGAAGCCTCCAAGGTCGTCTGTCTCACTGTCATCTGTCTCAAACATCCAGGGAGAGAGCCGCAGCCAATAAGGTCGTCAGACGTACCGAGAAAAAGCTGAAGGAGGTGATGATGCAGGTGGAGGACGAGCGTCGCCATGCCGACCAGTTCAAGGAACAGGTAAGGAGACGTGGAAGTGAAGCAAAGCTGGTCTGACAGTTCGGTCTCCTCACATCGCCGTCGCCCGCTCAGATGGAGAAGGCCAACTCCCGCATGAAGCAGCTGAAGCGTCAGCTGGAGGAGGCCGAGGAGGAGGCGACCAGAGCCAACGCGTCCCGCAGGAAGCTGCAGAGGGAGCTGGACGACGCCACCGAGGCCAGCGAGGGCCTCACCAGAGAGGTCAACTCCTTAAAGAACCGTTTGAGGTACGTTTGAGGTTTAAGGACGCTTAAAACCTCTCAGACTGACGACCTTTTATCCGTTTCTAATCAGCAACGCTAATCGTTACATGGAAAGCTGTGGTTCTGATCGGCTGACCAGACAAGACTGGTGGAAGTCGGCTGCTGATTGGTGCGTTTGCCATGTGGGCAGACATCCAGATTCCTCTGTCAAAGAAGAAACCTTAAAGTTTCTCAATGAAGAGGAACAAAACAGCCTGGAGCTTAGCCACAAACTGTCTAGAAATTAGAGATTAAGTTAATAGTGAACCAGACTTCATTTTAGAAATTCACATTTTAACAAATGTTTCAGAAAATTTCCCAATTTAAGTTGGATGCTAGTTTGGCAGCCATCCAACACCAGAGGGCGCTAGAGTGTGAAGAGGTTTTATTTATTTTCGTTTTTTTAAACTACACAGTAGATCAGCTCAAAAACGTGAACGTAGATTCAGGATGATTCCTTAAATAACCGTCTATAATATCAGTTGCTGATGTGTTAAAGCTAAAATGAAGGGCCTCTTTCATCACTGCTTGCTACTGCAGTTTTTATTATTTCAGAATAAATTCTGAATGTTTGGAGAAACACGAGTTTAATTTGCGCCGTGTGTTTGTTTCTGAGCAGGCGAGGCGGCCCAGTCAGCAGCTTCTCCTCCAACCGCTCCGGCCGCCGCAACCTCAACCTGGATGGCGCCTCTGGCGACATGTCGGACGACGACGCCGACAGCCGATCCAACGACTTCAACGACACGCAGACCTCCAACGCCGAGTAAACAACACTTTTTATCCTGCTCCCTCAGTGGCCACCGGAGCCGTTCTGTTTTTGTTTTTTTGTTGTTTTAATCTGACGCTGCAGGGAAAATCCAACGCCCTCTTTGAGAAAATCCTGGGAGCAAACGGACACTTCTGCCTTACTCTGTCCGCCGCTGGTTTGGCTCGATCATATTGTCATTTCCTCCCATCAAATTATCCGCTCAGCTTAACGAGAACATACACATAAAGGTACAAAGTGCTTCTTTTCTTTTTTTTTATACATGTTCAACTGAGTAAGTGTGCAAAAACCAGAAATGAAACAGATTTTCATTTCTGGTGCCGGACACATCCTCCCCAACAGGGAACTTCTTGGGACATGCAATAGGAAAACCTGGAATCTGAACTGACATGTTACTGTGAAAATGATATAGTGTTTTATTTACCTGCTTCATCTCAACATTAACGAAGGAACGTGCAGTTTGGTGTCAAAGTTCGGCCTGAAGCTGGAAAAAGATGCTGGAAAAATGCGCAGAACTGCACAGAACATCTGAAACCTGGAAAGAAATGCTTCACTAAATGGGTGATTAGCACGTTTTTCTGTGATAAACCGCTGGTACACCTCAGTGTTTGTGCTCAGCTTCACTTTGTTTTATCAATAAACTCAAATCAAACATGGTCTTATGTTACTGCTGTTCTACAGGGAGTCAGAAAAATCAACAGTTTTCGGCCTAGTTTGGATAGAAATTCTGACAAATTAGAGTCCGGCCTTTTTATATAAATTAAATTTATAACACTGAATTTTTATCCTGTATACAGTTTCGTTTTACTTTTAATTCAGCTAAAGATGTGACCAAAACAAAGCAATCGCACTAGATCGAGTCGAACCCTTTCAGCCAATCAGATTCGCTCATTTGATCACATGACCAGCAGTTGGCTAGCTAGCACGGCTAGCTAACCTCTGACAGTTCGCCTCGATCTAACGGCCACATTTGCAGTTGTTTTTTTTTATCTTTATCAATTATTCAAAAACGAGTAGGACAAGACACACATCAGTAACAAAAAGTTAATTTAGACATGGTTAACTGAGCAGAAAAGAAGAATAGTCACAACATAGTGAGGAGAATAAAGCAGAAAATACTACAAATGCAAGAGGAATTTAAAATCAAACGAAACTTCTGGAAGTTTTGAGAAAGATAAAGGTGTTAGTGCCGTTAACTTTTGCTTTAAATTAACCAGGTAACGTCGTCCTCTCATGGTTTGGCTGTCCAGCAGAAACTATGAGATCGTTCCACCAGTAGGTGGCGCTGTACAGTCCGAATGAATTTAGACTAACGGATCTAAGCAATCTGCTAGTATGCCAGATTTCAGTTGTTACAAGACAAACTTCTTTGTTAACGACTGTTTTTTGAACACCTAGAGCAAGGGAGTTCAAAGAGAGGGTCGAGGGCCATTTACGGCCGCTGGATTGATTTTGTGCGGCCCCCACGTCTGATATTCAGGAATAAATTAGGGCAAAAACTATGACTTTTAAATTTAAATATATTTGCTAAAGTATTCACTGTAACATAAAGTGATCATCTTTTCAAGCTTTGTGGTTTACCTCTGTTGTCATGGTAACTTGGACCACATCTACACATTGACTTATACCCTTGATCCTGTTTTTATTGCTGAGTATAGACCAAAAAATTAAATTTTCTTCAATCGAGCCCAAAATAATAAGCGAACTGGGGGAAAAACATTTGAAATTTCCGTTTGTCCAAAGAAATCAGATTATTTTATTAGTTTAACTCATATTTGGTTTATTGAGGAGGTACAAAAACAAAATCACACCACTTTTGGTGAATAAAGTTTTTTTTTTTTTAAATAATTAGTTTTTGGCCTACGTGACAAAAAGTTTGTCACGTAGGCCTCTCAAATTGGTGCTGATTTGAGAGGCGCCCTGAGAACAGCAGTAAGCCATGAACTCAACATCAACTTGAGTAAATCTCTGTGACTCGAATGTACTCTGTGCCATTATCGTGAGATAAATAAATCCCGACTCTTCAGACTCATCGAGCGCTTTGTAGGCGTGGAGTTGTTAATCCTCGATACTCTGATTTTTGTTTCAGCTCAGCTGGACGCTCTGCTCCCTCTAATTGAACAACACTGTAAAAACACAACGTCTTACCAAGTAGTTTAGTTTTTAATGAAATATGTTGGTACACTTGAAATAAGGTAAAACAAGTGACTTCAGGGAGCTTTTTTTAAGTCATTAATTCCTTAAAATTGATGAAAAATGACTATTTTCACTGGCAGATTATTTGACTTATAACGTTTTTTACTTAACTCAGCAGAGTTCATCCCTTCGTCTTCCTAAACATCAGATGAGTAGAACTACATTTTCTACAATTGTAGACGGAAATAAAAAAAAAGTAAATTTCAGTCAAAAAACAAGGAAATTTCTGAACTCCAAAAGTCGATGATAAAAAAAAAAAACACTTGGAAATTCTTCTCAGAATTTTTCTAGAAAAAGATGCTTTGATTTTTTTTTTAAATTACATTTCTGAGTTTCAAAATTCCAAAAAGTCAAAAAATTTACAATTTCAGAAAGTTCAGGAAAAAAATCAAATTTCTGTCTTTTTTCTGGCAAATGGGCAAATGTTTCTCTTTTCGAGCTCAGAAATGTCTGGAGGGTTTTTTTCTAGAAAAATGTTCAGATCTAAACATTTCTGACCGTTTTCCCCCATCTAGTAGGATCCATCAGTTTTGGAGCAAAACCTTTTGCACTTGGTGAAAGCAGGTCTTCTGTGAAAGAGTTGAACATTATTTAAATTTACGTAAAGAATTGTCACTTTCTTATTGTTACTCCGTTTAAATGCCACTAATACTTGGTAGATGTTTTAATGTTTTCTATATGACTGTATTTTATAAATTGATGAAGGAATGTATTGTTGGATTATATTTTTTCTGAACTTTTTGAGTGGAGGCTCTATATAAACCTGTTGGGATTTTCCTGCACTTATTTTATTTCTTAATATCTTCTATCTGCATTTTAATTGTGCAAAATACACTAAGCCAACTTTTCCTTTAAATCTGGCAGTGGAACTAGTATTTTACTGTCAGTATTAAGGAATTATCCATTTAAGCTCCTGTATCTTTTAGAAAAGTTACTTTTAAGTTTTGTCTTATTTTAAGTGTACTAGGATATTTGCACTGGAAACTGGACTAAAATACTTGGTAAGACTTTGTGTTTTTGCAGTGAAATAACCGTATGTTTCTTTAAAAGTGCCTTAGTCACTAAATAGGAACATAAACAAATAAAATCATTAATAAAACACTAAGCAACACTTTTTCTCCGTTTTTGTTGCTGTGTTTTCAGTCATATCACAGTACTAAACAACATGTCGGCCGCGGCAGGCCGAACTCTCTCCATTCGAAGGTTTATCGCTTCGCTCCTGGTGAGAATCAGGATTTTGTTTGGTTGGAAGCTTTAACATCTTCCTCTTCTTCTCCTCCCGTCATTATTCAGTTCATCCCACTGCGAATTCTCTCGTTTCTTCTTGTATATCTTGTATTTCTAGACGGTAATTTTTTGCCCCACCCCCACCCTTTCTGTTTTGTTTTGTAAAAGGAAAAATAAAGCATATTCATTGTAACTGTGATGCCGTTCTGTTTTTATTTTTTCCTCCCAACCATCAGACGGATTTAATTGATTACCAAAGATACTAAATAGTTATTGATTTGAAATCTTTGCTAAAAGACTGTTGTGACGTTTCCATGTTGCTCATGAAAACATGTTTGGACAGATATGGATGTTTGCTCTTACCGCTTTGCTTTTTGACAGTTATGATGAGCAACCATGGCAACAAGGTGTTTTTACAATCAAGAGCCAAATAAAAAGAATATTTTAGTCTTTCAAACATTTTAAAGGGAATTTTTAGGTTTGTTAAAGTATAAATAAGTTTATTTGCAGTAGAAAATTTTCATTGAAAAACAGTCTTTAGTCAGAGGCTTCTTCAAAGTCGTAGTAGTACAGACTGCTACAGGAGAGCCTTCCTGCTCAGACGTCACCGTCTACAACTAAATGAGTTGCATTTAATTTCCCGTTTGAATTTACTTTTTAAACCATTTTACTTTTGCATGTTGATTACTTCCACTGGAAACATTTTTATAAGTTTTTCCAAATTATTTTTTTCAATTAATTTCAAACATCCTTCAGAATCAGTTTATTCATTGTGTGATTTACTAAGTTTATCCATTAACTATATTTGTCTTTTTGGACACTTTCAATATGAACAATCTTTAAATATTTGCATGTTTATTGAATTGTTTTCCCCAAAATAAAATAGTTGCTTTATTTTTAACTCAAGTATTGAGTTCTGTGTAATACTTTTTTTTCCCATCAAGCAGAAGTAAAAAAACAAGTAGCAGCTCGTATTAGAATACCTATTACACAAAATTAACTTTTTGCATTACCTGTATTTATATATGTCTCAATTTGCTTTGAAAACCAGCTCAAACACTAAAAAAAACTTTGTTTGGCAACAAGTCAATGTTTTTTCCTATTCAAAAAGCCACGATCAACAGGAACTGTGCCGTTACCTAGCAACCCCAGCAAAGCTCACCGTTACCTAGCAACCCAAACTAAATTCCAGGAATGTTTGATCAGCTGGTTTCACCTCTGAATGTGCTGTACAATGGCTGCTGGAACAGAGAAGTATTTTGTTGACTTACCATCCAGAAACCACTTGCTGCAGTCTTGTTTGTTGAGCAGGAGGCTCCACTTCTGCTGTTCAAATATGGATGGTTGTATACATACATTTTATTTTTTGCAGCCATTTTGACTTGAGTTTAAACATTGAATTAGGGGGAGTGGCCAGTAGCAGCTTATTTGGATTTAAAGTGACAAGAGGCTCAAAACAGAATTGATGAGAATAAAATCTCATTATGTCAGGATGATTTTATGCAAAATGTAACAGACATGCCTGTTCAATGAAGAACAACATGTCACCTTTAATGTGCAGTAAATAAATGCTCGGTAGTCATCTGTACATGGCAACCGGGTTGCCAAGTTCACCATAATCAGGCTCAGATCGTTGGTTTGAATAAAGTTTGAGTCACACCGTCTCATGAAAACCATCTGTTTTAATTTCATCATAGACACAAAAATAAGCTACAAAAAAGACCAATTGAAGTTACCAGATGACCACAGACCGGCATTCCTTCCCCAAAAAAGCACAATGTAGAAGAATGTCAGCCACCGCTCCGGTCACGTGATGTCACATCAAGGGTCAAGGGTCACACAAACACGCGGTGGGTTCACATGGAAATGTGAGAACAGTCACAGAGGTACAGTCAGACCAGCAGCACCCCGTCACAACGAGACAACAATCATCTTTGGCGTCTTTCTTGGTGCGGCTGGTCTCACACACACACACACACACACACACACACACACACACACACACACACACACACACACACACACACACACACACACGATGGGCAGGGTGGGAAAGAGTGAGGACACAGAGTCAGGAAGAACGTTTATTTGTAAACGGAGGTATTCATCTGAGGGAAGGTTTTGCTACCAGTGTTCAGAGAAAGCAAAGTGAAGTTTAACCCTGTGAGCCTCAATAAATATAAAAATCTAAATCTGACAAATTCGTACCTCAGTTAAGGTCAGAGTTCATGACTCAGTAAGACAGACAATTGATTAAAAAAAACAGCATAATTAGAAACATTTTAAAGCCGAAACATCTAGGAAGTTAATCTGAGGACTGACCAGACTGAAACTGAATTTGTTCAAATTGTTTCGTTTTGCGTCTGGTTTAAAACTGACGGCTTTGAAAAAATACAAACCACAAACAGTTGAATGTGATTGCTATTTTGCTTGAGGACCCTAAAATCTGACTTATTTGCCAGCAGTACGGCTGAAACAATCAGAGTAATCTAGATGAATTGATTATAGAAATAATCAACTAATTTAGTAGTTGATGAATCGTTAACTGGAGTATGTAGACTCTACAGGAGGGCATGTGAGCAGCAATGAAGCCAAAACTGTACAGAATACATATATTTTATGTTTTTTAAGATTAAAAAAAGACCTCCATCTTTACCCAGAATTCAAGTAGCATCGTTTAGCTTCACCTGGTTCAAATTCTTAAATTTTTTTAAAAAACCTGTTAATTATCTTTTACTATCCAATTAATAACCGGTTAATAAAGTAATCAATGAACAGATCAGCTCTACACTTTATAGATGTTGAGCATGAATGTTTGGGTTTTTAACATGTTGATGTTAAAAATATATTTTTAACTGCAGATGCATCCTTTGCTTCAAATGATTAAACGTTCACTAAAGGAACAGCTGCTGTTGCATTTTAGGTAATAAAATGTTTATTTTCTTTGCTCTTGTCAGCAGAATATCTGACCTTTAGTCGCCTGTCATGATACATTTTGATGGACAATAAATTGTCACAGAAGTTATTGCCATAAAGGATAATACTGTCATTTTGAAACTACACTGCTCAAAAAAATAAAGGGAACACTCAAATAACACATCCTAGATCTGAATGAATGAAATATTCTCATTGAATACTTTGTTCTGTACAAAGCTGAATGTGCTGACAACAAAATCACACAAAAATCATCAATGGAAATCAAATTTATTAACCAATGGAGGCCTGGATTTGGAGCCACACACACAATTAAAGGGAAATGTTCCCTTTATTTTTTTGAGCAGTATATTTCTAATATAATAATAATAACAACAACTACATATTAATAATCACATATTAATGTGAGTACGCCCTCAAAGATAAAAATAACTTTAATTTCTAAAGAACATTTAACTGGAAAACGTTTTAAATATTGTAAATAAACAAAACAATAATTAAAATGGATTAAGAAGTCTCTGTAACCAAAACTGGATTTAAAAAACAACAACAAAAAAAAACAATTATTCAGTTTTGACAGGGAAAATGGGCAAAAGAGGCAAGCAGTGCAAACCAACTTCTTCACCATCCTCAAAATGCCGACTTTTCCACGATAATTAAAAACTAGCATCTCTACTGACTCATTTTAATTTATCATGCGATCATTTGACTTATTGCTTATTGTGACATTAGTTTTCAGCTTAAAGGTTCAAGTGTCTTGGGGTTATGCAGTGGTCTTTAATATACATAATCAAGTGGCATACTAATTGCAACGTTGCTATTGAAAAAATATGAATTTGATTCTGGTATCTGCTTCCACAAGGGACGCTTTGATCAAGATTTTTGTCCTTGATAGCAGTCCGTCTAGTCAAAGTCTGGGGTTAAATCTGATTGAGATGTTGCAGCATGACGCAAAGAACACCAATTCCTGCACAACAATCTAACAACACTCATCACCAATGCAAGATGGCAGGTGTTAGCAGGGTTAGCATGTAGCTAATATATAAACACATGGAGGCTAACAGTGTTAAAGTATTGAAACTTCACTTTGTTTTCCATGCGAACACGCCAGAAATAAACAGAGTGTCGTGTAAAACAATCCCACCGCTGACGAGCTGAGAAGAGGTTGAAAGCCAAGCGACGACTTGCACTTTGCATTGAGCTTTTTCAGTCCTGCATAGATCTTTTTCACACTTATTCGATACAAACTAAGGCGTTTTGTTATATTAAGTTGGTTTGAGTAAGTAAGCAGTGAAACATTAAAAACAAAATATTCAAGTAGGCTACAATCCTCCCCCCTCTCACAGGCGTAAAGAAAAAAAAACGGTTTCCTCTGCTCAGAAGAGGATCACTAAACTTTCTCAATTCAAGTTTTTTTCTTCTTGTTTAAATATCCAGGGAAAAAAAAAAAAAAAAAAGGTCCAGTGTGACTAAACAGCACCAAAAACACGGTGAGCAAAGAGACGGCCGTCTAACCTTCACTTGCTCGTCACTGTGAAAGGAGAACGAGTCCTTAGAGAATAATCTGGATAGAAATTAACAGTATTATATGCTCTTCTTCTATGTACAAACGCACATTCAAGTCAACCTCAGCACTCGCACTCATGGTTTTGTCCCTGTGAATTAAAAAATAATTTATCAGTATTAATTTAAGCTACTACTTAACAGTCATCAGTGGGAGCAGAGAAACGGACACGACGATTCCCACGATCGACAAAAAAAACAGAAAAACTTACATCATTTCCTGCTCTTCCTGTTTGTTTTTTTCCTTTGTGATAAGAAGCGTCCTGTAATACCACATATTCCTTAAATATAAATCATAAAATGGAGCGTACCGCTGCTCTACACTCATTCCACAGTGATCGAGGTCAGTCATATGTAAACATGTCGACAAAAATAAAAATAAAAGAAACTCAACAAAAGGAAGCGCTCTCCTCATTCACTCAGTCTCGGTTCGCCGCCGCTGCTCGTAGGGAGGAGAAACTCGACCTCCTTCAGGTCCGTTACCAAGGAGACGTTGGAGCTCCGCCCCCTCCCTACCTCGGGGCAGTCCATCGGAGCGGAGGATTCCTATTGGTCAGCGTGTGACGTCGCCCATCGCCTCCTGCGCTCTTATTGGTCAGTGGGTTTTCCGCTTCATGTCTCCACTCTGGCTTTGGTTCGAGTCTGAGAGCAAGGAGCAAAGATTTTAACATTAAAGCTGCAGTATCAAAGTCTATTTTAAAAATACTTTTTTTTTGTACATATTTGTTAAAAGAGTCATCATATTTTGGGAAAATTAATCTGTGAAAATAATGAACCTCCTCCCTGCACTGTTATTGTCGTCTCAAAAGAATTAAGAGCTCCCGGTCAAAAATAACCAATCAGAGGCAGGAGGAGGGGCTTAGCGCTGTCAATCAACCTCATGAACATGCTGCTAATGACGGAGAAACAACTTGCAGTTAAAGGAAAACTGTTTATCTGCTTGAAATAAAACAAAACTTCAGCAAGGAATAAGCACTTGTTTTAAGCAAATAAATCCTTAATATTAATGAAAAAGTACTATTTCCACAGGTGGATTATTTTGCTTTTAAAAGCGGAAAAATGTCTTGTTATGAGTAAAATAATTACCCAGTGGAAACAGTACAGTACAAGGTCCATACTGTGTTTTTCCCACAGTAAAAATCAAACATTTCCACATTTTCAAGGTAAGTTTCAAATTTTTCCAGCACCTCATTTGGAGATAAACAATACAAATTAACAAATTAACTAAAAAAACAGTTCCAACTCACTATTATATGGTATAATTTATTAATAATGTTTTGTGATTGTATTCTACACCAGGTAAACTAAGACCAACTAAAATATTACACTATGTGTCTCTCTTACACCAGACTGGTCTAATTTAACAAAAGAAATCCCACAATTTCAATAACTTTAACGCATAAAATGTAAGATAACCTTTAAGTTACACAGTTCAATAAGTCAGTTATTAGGAATAATAAACGGCTTTTAATCAAACGTTACATTGATTAAATATTTGTTACAAAATTGTCCAGTTTATATAGAATTTAAGCACTTTCCAACCTCACTGAAATTCAAGCATTTTCAAGGATTTCAAGCACCTATACAAACCGGGATAAATACTTCTGCAGTGTTTAACATGCTGAGAATCAAAACAGCAGCAGGTTGACTAGACAGCGACAGTCGGGGACCAGAGGTGGTAGGATAAAAAAAGAGGAGGCATGCAGATTACCTGAAAAAGCAAGCTGCAAGTGAGGAGGTAGGGCAGCCTGCGACCCTGACTGGAGGCTCTTATACAGATCTGAGGAGGGAAGGGCAGACAAATGAGAAGAAAGACCGCAACAAGAACCACAACGTGTGAAAGACGAAAACACATTAAACAACATAAACCTGCGGCTCAAAGCAAGATGGAGTTTAAGGTTGATGTGATAAATGGGTGGAAAGTTGCAGCACAGAGTGGAAGCACTTCCGCAGAAAATAAACCGAGACCGAGAGTATTGTCAAGTTATTGTCAAATAGGAAAGTTATTACCATTTTGACCCAATTATCAATTAATTTGAGGTAAATTCAGGTTATTTTCTAGGAATAATGCCTCGCAGACGATTAAACAAAATAAGCATCCTATTTGATGCTTTACTTAGCTTTATTTGACACATTGCATGTTATTGTTTACATCTGGATATTTCGCGCATGCGCACAACGCTAAAGGGCAAGACGATTATCAGAACAACTCCGTTCACTTATTGAAACATGGAGATGTAGGTGTTACCGATTCAGTGCAGTGTGCCTCAGCAAAGACAAAAATAACGCAGAAAAGCCGTTAAAGTAAAACTCAAAACCACTTTTTTTCTCTCTGTGCGTCAGTTACGCTACACGCAGACTCGTTGCCATAGAAACTGACAACGACGCCACTTTATGTATCGGTATTCAACATAAAAAAATAAAATAAAAAACACTCAAACATTTCCCACAGAAAGAACATAACATTCAGTCCGTTGCAGTATTATGTTTTTAGGTTTGATGTTTATTTTGTGATTATTACTGAGTGATAGCTGTGGTAGATTAGCTACCGCTGCTATTAGCTAACTCGGTAATTAGATTAGCTTCCGCTGCTATTAGCCAAGCTAACACTGCCGTGGTAGATTAGCCAATTTAAACACCTGCTTTACCGATGATCTGTCGGAGTTGGTGTTTGGGTCACCTTTTTTTTTAATATTTCGTAACTGAACCGTAACAAACCGAATTCCACATCGCATCTACATGTTACGGTTGTCAAAATCAAGCAAGTCTGACTGAACTACTCCCCTCTTCCTCGCTATTTTTTTACTACATTAAAACTTTTTCCTGACCTTCTGTAGTGTTGACGATTAGTAGGAAAGCACTGCGTCCCTTTTTCTTTTATACATCAGGCGGACATTTAAGGTTCACCGTGTTATATTGAGAACAGCTAAAACCAATTATGCTAATCATCGTCTGCCAGCAGCGTTTTGCCCCACAGCAGGCGTGACGTCACGCAAGACTGAGTACCAAAGGTGTTTGGGTTCTGATCTTAAACCGGTACTTACAGGAAAAACACATGTTGTCTTTGTTCATCCACCTACTCAGCTGCAGTCTGCAGATGGAGCAGCTGCCAACGTCAACACACCTACGCTGCTTGTTAAGCAACTAATTAGTCCCAATTATACACATTCTCTGAATTACAACCCCAACTCTTGAAAAATTGTACATTTAAAACCAGAATGTACATAGTTAGTTTCACAGGTATCATCATCATCTGGATAATAATTTCTGCTTGTTCAGAAGTGATCATTTAGACTGATTTGAATACATTCATCCATTAGAAGCTGAATAATTTGATCAAATTATTGTCAGCAGCAGCAGGACATCCGGTTTTGAAAACTTATCAAAGCTTTTACAACTTTTTTCTATTAATACTGCATCATTATTTTACTTGTATTATAACTCTGTTGTCATATTTATTATAACTTGCTATCACATGTCTGCTTTGCCCCCTAGTGGGCTTGTGGAGAACTGCAGATGGCTTTATTTCTACAGGATATTTTTCTGCTTAGTGGACAGATTGGCCCTTAGGAGGACCCTTCATTATGATAATGTCTCAATGCGTTTTCATTCATTCACATTTTCAGTAATAAATCCATTTTTATTGAGTTTCATCAGCTGAGCATTCACTCACCCATTAGGTCGCTCTGTGCTAGAGGGTATCCTGAGTTGGAGCTGGGGGTTGAGCCCATGCTAGCCGCACTTGCAGCTCCAGGAGCGCTGAAATTTAGTAACGGGGGAAACTGGAAGGGCAGAGAGACAGGAACCAGACCTCCCAGCATGCCGAAGCCCAGAGGGAGAGCAGAGTGGTTGGTGAGGAGAGGGGAGCCTGCAGCCGATACCTGGCAGATATAGAAAAAAAAATTTCCATCTTAAATATATACATATGTATTTTTTTAATGTAATTTTAAAGGCAACTAATTGTGCTTTCTTGTATAGGTCTGTGAGCTTAAAAAAAATGTTTATTACACTTTTGTTGCATAAAATCATTCTTGGATAAAGAGTCTGATCAGTTCAGCCTATTTTGAGCTGTTTTAAGGCCTCCTGTCACTTTAAATCCAAGTAAGCTCTTGCCACACAATTCTTACTCTGAAATGGATGCAAACAGATATTCACCTTTGAAAAGCATTAGTAGAGCCTCCTGCATAACCAACAAGAATGCAGTAAGTGGTTTCTGAATTTTAAGTCAACAAAACATGCGTCTTTTCCAGCAGCCATTGTACAGCACATCCAGTGGTAAAACCAGCTGAAAAAAACATGCTGCAACTTAGCTTGAGTTGTTAGGCAACAGTAAAGTTCCCACCCATTGTGACTCAAAAACAACCTAAGTGCTTTAAAAAGCCAATTTTTGGCAATAAACTAATGTTTTTTGTTGTGTGGAGAATGAGCAGTTTCAAAAACCTACAGATTCAGTCACAATTAACAGGTACTGTGCGATTTCCTTAAAAACTAATCTAAGCTCCAGGATGTTCAGTCAGCTGGTTTAACCACTGTACAATGGCTGCTGGAAAAGAAAAGTGATTTGTTGTTGACTTACCATCCAGGAACCGCTTGATGAGTTCTTGTTGGTTGTGCAGGAGGTTCTACTAATGCTTTGCAAAGATGTACAAATAAATGAACACCCTTCTAATTTTTGTCATTTTAATTTATGATTTGTTTAAAAACTGACCTGTGAGAGATGCGACGTTGTAGCAGACGTAGCCAGAGTGCCTGAAGGTGCCCAGCCGTTTCCCGCCTTAGAGCTCTGGATGGCCCCGCCCACCGAGACCCTCTGCCTCTGATTGGCCAAAGCTGAAGCTGTGGAAGAGGGCGGAGTTTTATCTCCCTTATTGTTGGCGCTGCTGCTGGGCGGTGGCTGAGGCTTCTGGACGAAGCTGCAGCCAGCAGGCGGCGCCGGCTTCACCGGCCCGCCGCCCGACACGCTGAAGGGGGTCCGGAAGGTTTTGGGGGTTTTGGAAGCGTACTGGTGCTGCTGATGGGAGAGCTGGTGCGACGGCGAGGACGACGGGGACGGGGAGGAAGACGGGGGCGGTGTGGGCGCGGGGGGCCGAGGGGTGAGCTTGATGATGGGGGAGGAGTTGCTGCTGTGGGACGACTTGGTGAGGGTGGCCTGCATGGGCGTGATGAAGTTGGCCTGGTGGTGATGGTGTGACTGGGGTTTACTCTGGGAGGTGGGGGACGGCGAGGAGGACGGGGCCGGGGACGGCGGGTGGAACGACTGTGGGACGTGGTGGGACGTAGAGTTGGAGCGGGGCTGCGTCGAAGGCGAGGAGGAGGAAGGCGGCTGGACGGGGCCGCTCAGGGCGCCGCCGCCATTGCTGCTGCTAATGCCGCTGGGTTTGACGGCGGTCTTGGAAACGCCTCCCAGTGTTCCCAGTATCCCTGCTGGGCAGGTGAAGCCTTTCTGGTGGGGAGGCAGCAGAGGGGAAGCAGTGGGCGGAGGCCGCTGCTTCGGAGGCGAAGGAGAAGGATGGGGGTGCATCTTCCCCATCGCCGCCTGTGGCCTGTGACTGGGCGTCACCATGGTAACGTGTCTCTGAGTCTGAGCCAGGCAGCCCTTGACCTGCCCGTAGTGACAATCTGCAGTCCTGGAGGCCAACGAGAGGCCGGGGGTGTGCAGGTGAGCCATGGAGGAGACAACAGGAGAAGTAGAAGAAGAGGAAGAGGTAGAGGAAGATGTTCCTGATAGGTTCCCCACAGAGGCAGCAGGAGGAAGAGGAGCGGGCTCTGCCTTCACCAGGGAATGCTGCTGCAACGTGGACGCAGCCGAGGTGGCCAACTGGGAGGCGGCGGGGTAGTGGGGGGCGACGGGTGGCGGCGAGGAGGTGGGCATCTGGAGGGGGGGCGGCGACATGGGGCTGTCGGCCAGGCCCAGGCCCTTGGAAGCGTTGCTAAGCAACGCCAGAGCATGCGAGATGGAGTCCAGAGACGGAGCGGTCAGGTCCTCGTCCAGAGAGTCGGACAGACAGATGGGCTCCGGGGGCGACGCCATGAGGGGGGGCTGGCGGGCAGAGGTCACAGCAGGGTTAGAGGTCATGGTGAGAGGCAGCTTGTTGATCCACAAACCGTCCTGCAGGAGGAGAAGAAGAAGAAACTCAAACCTGAAGCAGCCATTCAGTCTCAACTGTTCCTTTACAGTGACAGTTAAATGTTTTTCAGCCAAATAGAATCATTTCATAATAAATTATATTCAGCTATAAAAATGCCACATATATCAAACATGACTTTATAATTTAAGGCCTCCGTCTTTTTATCGCAGCAGTTTGTAACTTTTATATGAATGTATTTTTGACATGTTTGTTGAAACTGTAACCATGTCGTGACAGTTCGATATGAGACAACCAATCAGAGCCAGGAGGCGGATCTTAGCGCTGTCAATCATGTCCGTGTGACGCTGCTCTTCTCCCGATACCCCTCACTCCGCCTTGCTAGTTAGCATAGCCATCGATGATGGCGGATAAACGGTTTTCCTGTATCAATTAGTTGTTTCTCTGCCATTAGCACATTGAGCAGCGAGTACATGAGGTTGATTGACAGCACTAAGGCCCTCCTCCTGACTGATTGGCTGTTTTTGATCGGGTGCTATGCATTTCTTCAGGAAGGAGGTGATTGATCTTTTCACAGATCATCTGTCTCAAACTATCACGACATGGTAAGAGTTTAAATATGTAGAAGATATAGTTTTTTATAAAAGTTTTACTGCAGCTTTAAAAATTCCTGCTCTCTCTGAATCTCCGCCTTCAGGAAGTCATCACAACATGGCTCCTCTGTTGACCCTTTAACAACGTTTTCACCAGCATTGCACTGAGAAGGAGCTTGAATAATGAGCTGATGTGCAGGTCCTCCAGGTGGTTGCTAATTGTTGCTGGCTAGTCTGAAGGAGTCGGCTACGCTAGGTTCACGCAGGCGTTTTACACAGGAATGGTTGCCATGGAGATTAAAGGATTTCTCAAACATCAATAAAAGAATCAAAGCAACACTTCAGGTGGGTTTTCGATGAGGGAATAACATCATTATAATATGATGTAAAGCTAAAAATAAGTTTATTTTACATGGCACTGCCCCTTTAAGGGTCCAACATGGCCGAAACGAAGTCAAACTGTTGCTTTCACATCAACATTTCACAAGAAAACACCGCCGTGATTTGACGTAAAGAGAAGAATGGCCGCTCACCTTGGCTTTGGCCTTGGGTCCTGGCACCACTCGCCTTCTGACTCTACATGAAGAAATGAAAATAAAATCATCAAAGGAGGCCTCACTCTTTCACTCACACTGTCTGAGGTGACACAGTGAAGACTTACAGGTTTCCAGTGAGGTGACCATGAACTGCAAGGCTTTCTTTGAACAAGATTCTAAAAAACACAAAGAAAGAAAAATAAAGCTCAAAAAAGTAAAAAACTTCAATTTCACAAAATTTTAATTTGAAACTAATACAAGAAAATTGACCCATTTCTATAATAGCACCAAAACTTTCAAACAAACTGCCTTTAAATGTTAGGCATCCTCACTTCCTGTTTTTAAGTTTTAAAATTAAACCTTTTCTCTGTTGCTCTTTTGTTATTTTTATTTTATTTTGACTTGTTTGTTGGATGTTTGTTTTATTCAAAAGTTGTTTTTAAATATGCTTTATAGATAAACTGGATTTGTAAGATAAATCTAAATAAACATGAAGTAAACATCAAGATGAAAATTGGATCATTTTTTGCTGCTTATTAATATAAACTATTTTTATCTGATAATTTCCTCCATTTACAGTGGATTAGAGTGTTTTCCACTGAAGCACGTCTTTATTTGCATCAAAATGAGAAAACTAAATGTTTGAAAGCTCATTTCTTTCTACAACACATTCTCTGAACTGGCTGCTAAGTGGGTGTTAGCACCAGCTGTTGCCATTTTCATGCGTTATCTTAGCATACTGCTAACTTGGAAACTAGAGTCCTCCAAAATTTGCACTGATTGAGCTTTGAATTAAAAACAACAGCAAAGCAACTTTGAGGAATAAACAATGAAGTTTTAGTCAATGACTCTTTAACATGGTGAGAAGATTAAACACATCGTCGCAACAAGTGAAGGGACAAAGTCCAAACGGAGATTTGTGGGTTTTTATGTAAAAATAAAAAGCAAGCAGCTAAAACACGGCTTAAGCAGCTGCATGTTTGTCCATTTATCAAATAATTTAAATTAGTTGCAAGTGAAATTATCTACAAGGTAAATAAAACAGAGGAAACATGCAAACATTAGCCTAGCACTTCCATGTCGGAGCAGCATATTAAGTCTGACCAGCTATCAAATAAAACAAAAAAACTAATGGAGAAAGTTCAGTGGAAGAAGAATCACACCACTGAGGTAGCAAATGTAACACCCAATAAAATGCATTGTGTTAATTTTCCTACACGTTTAAAGTAATTTTATGGCATCCATGGCAAAGACTTTAATGTCATATCAGTAGGTTTATTGATTCAGATCGTTATGAGGGACAAAAAGTGATCAAGACATCCTTACTACAACTCAGATTGAGTTAAAATTGATTAAAATATTTATTTTGAATATTTACCAGAGCTGTAATTTGTTTGTTTTTAAAGTAAGTCCCAAAAAGTGTCAGTAAAGGATTTTCAGAGTTGCAGACATGTTGGCATTCATTTACACACAGACTTCCAGACCTGGTCTGCATCCAGCCTTTGGGCCACAGGGGTTTGACCTCGTTCTCCAAGAAGGCCTTGAGGTAGTCCTCCACTGACAGAGTGCACTGGTTCTCCATCTCATAGCAGCTCAGCTTCACACGGACCAGGTTGCACAGCAGCGTCCTGCACAAACAAGGCCGTCGCATTCAGATCAACGTTCAAGGTTTTAGTTCATTTCATAACAACAGAGGCGGCACAAAGTTTCAATGAATGTAACAAAATGAAAAAGAACAATTGAGGTAGGAAAACAGGTCAAATTATTTTGTCTTTCCCACTTTATCTACATTCAAATGTTTTGGATTTAGAATCACAAAGTCTGCAAATGCTTAAAACGAGCTTACGTTAAAAATCTATCGGCTAAACTTCAACATTTTTTTAAAAAGAAACACCAAACGGGTGTAAATGTCCGTCTGAAGAGAAGTGTTCACTGCAAAAACACAAAAGTATTTTTGGGTGGTTTCTAGTGAAAATATCTTATTACACTTAAAATAAAAAATATAGCAAAATCTATGAATACACTCAAAAATACAAAATATTTAAAAGTACTTTTGTCTACTTTCTGGTGCAAATATCTTAGTACACTTGCAAAAAAATATGTAACATACAAGCAACTTTTCAGCAAAATATAGAAGCTTGTTTTGAGTAAATAATCCCTTAATGCTGGTGAAAAAATACCAGTTCCACCAGCAGATTATTTCACTTATAAAATGGGAAAAATGTCTTATTTGTGAAATAATCTGTCAGAGGAACTAGGACTTTTTCATCAATATTAAAGAATTATTTACTTGAAACATGCTCCTAAATGTAGTTGAAAAGTTACTTATAAGTTAGATTTGTCCTATTGCAAGTGTGCCAAGATATTTGCACCAGAAACTAGACAAAATACTTGGAAAGATTTTGTGTTTTTGCAGTGTATTCATAGATTTTTAACTGGAAAACATCAGTTCATAATTTCTGCTTTTCTTTCTTCCCGCCCACAGCAGATGAGCGCGGATGAGACGGATCAGGAAATAGATGCTGAATAACAAAATGTGGAACAAATAAAGCATAAAGATAAACGTGGATCAGGACAAAGCGGATGTGAGACGGCGTCCGATCTTTACCTGAGCTTGTCGTCCCAGATAAACTTCTTTCTAGGTCCCATTACTCGTTTTCCGGGTTTCTCATCATCCTCCTCTTCTGAGCCGTTCCTGTCCCCCTCCTCCGACTGCTGCCTGTAAAACACAGGCAGGTCGGCTTCAAGAAGGTTTGTTAGAAAAGGCACCTGGTGGGGCTGATGTTACGTTTCAAACAGAAAAATAAAAGCAAAAGACGCATCACCACTAAGAGTTTATCTGGTAGCCTCCAGTTATTGTTAATGTTTGTAAATTATATTTAAATGTAGTTTCATGATTTCATCCATAAGCAGAAAACACTAAAATCAGACAATGATGATAATAATAATAATTAAACTTTGTGGAATTATGCAATCGTAATAAATTCTAAATAAATTCACTTGTACTGTTAAGAAAAACAACAAAAAGCTTAATCCTTTTCAATCATGAAGTCATGAATTTCAGCAAATAAAATAAAATAAATACACCTAAACTGGTGATAGTTGAATTTACACCCATTTCTTACAAAGTGATAAAATTAAAGAATTTAATTTCTTTAATTTAGATAACTTAAAGAATTACATTTAAATTAAACTAGTTTAATTTAATTTAGTCCAAATTAAATTAGTATAAATTAAATCAAAAGGCCAGATATATGTGCCTTTTTGATTTTCATGGCCGTATTTTATGCGTCTGGAGCTGAAAACACTCAAATTATCTCTGAGATGTTTTGTGTGCAGAAATAAAAGATTCATCTTAATGCAGATCAACAAGAACTCTGAAAGAGATTACAATTCAATATTAAGATACAAACGTCTGATTCTTTCACAATGAACTAAAAAAGGTCAACACTTTTATTATTATTATTATTATTATTCATTATCAGGAAGAACATTAAGTTTATATATTAGACAAATATTTTAATTTGTCTGTCTTAATTTCTTCAGATGACATTTGAAAACAAAATAACTTCACTGAATTAAAATCCCTTCAAACTATGAAAATCTGAAATATTAGCAGATATTAAATAAATCAAACAGCAGCAGGTGTTTCCCTCATTTCTTTTGATTTAAATCTGTTAACAACCCTCAATTTAGTGGCTTTTAATTGTGTTTTATTTCTGTTTTGAAGCATAAATTATCTAAAATTACTTAATTTAAAATTACTTGTGGATAATTTAAAATATGTTAAAGTCAAAAGCTGACAGAAAATGAGCAGTAGAGGAGTTTTAGCAAAGATAAACAAGAAAATGTAACAAATCAGAAATGTTCAGTAACTTCAGTTCATCTAAATAAAATGCAGTAGAAGTCGTGTAACTCAAAAATATCCCAGAAAACTATCATAGTTCCTAAAAAAGGTTTAGTGGCAACAAACCAATGAATGGGATTTACTTTCAGCTCAAAATGAATAAAATAAAACTCATGAAGTCAGGACTGCACAACATCTGAACCCAGAGAGATTTACTTACTTTGCAACTTTGGCCATGCACTCCATGTTATATTTTGCAATCTGTTCAGGCATCACGCTACAAACAGCCAATTTCAGCTTCAGCAGAGGCGCGCGCAGCCGGTCGTCCTGACGTACAGAGAACGAGAGAAAACAGCAAAAGGTGACAAAGGAGAAGCAGAAGGTGGATGGAAGGAGGGAGGAGGAGGAGAGAGAACGTTACTGATGATGCATTAGGAAAGCCGTCATGTAGCCTGGACGCAGAGCCACTTCCTGCTCCGTACAAACAAACAGGCAGGGAACATGGCGGAGGAGCAGGAAGCTGCACAAAACGGCAACAAGGATGAGGAGAGCCGAGAAGTTTGGAATCAGCAGGTACCAAAATGAAGCTCTGGAAAACTGAAGAGCCCACTGCACTGAACCGCATTGAAAACCTCCTGGTTATTCCACTGATTTCTGAACTCTTCCTGATTAAAACACTAGTGTTGCTGTTTATAAATGAATATGAACTTATTTTCTTTGCATCATTTGAGGTCTGAAAGCTCTGCATCTTTTTCACCATTTCTCGTTTTCTGCAAATAAACACTACATTTTTGCTTGGGATTTCAGAGACATGTTGTCAGTAGTTCATTGAATAAAAGAACAAAGTTCATTTTACTCAAACACATAAATATAAAAAGTAAACTCAGAGAAAATTTTAAGGGGCCTCTTAGTTTTCTCCAGAGCTGTAAATCTGCAATCAAAAAGAAGCGACTCCCTGATCTGAAAAAATGAGTAGCGAGTGATTTGTGGATGAGAGAATTAAAACAGACAGAACACAATAAAGTAAAACAACATAAAAAGATAAGTTTGATTTTATAATAGTCATTTTCCATTTATGTCCACTTCAAGTTTAGAATCTAAACTTTTTAACAAAGCCTAATTTCCATCTATTGATGTTGTAAAGTAACTCAACTCTATAGATTCATGATATTTTAGCACAAACCTCCATATCAGAGCTGTATCGGATTAATTAGGAAGAATCATCAGCTAATTAAAACATTTATTAATTGTTAACTAGAATATACAAGCCCATAAAAGGCTAATTACTGATAAAGCAACAAGTAATTAAGTCCAAACTGTACAAAAAAATAACACCTCCGGAAAAAAATGATCAGTTTCTCTGATTTAACTTTTTTTAGGTAAATGTTTAAGTAAAAGTAACTGCACTACTGACACGTCTCTGAAATTCCAAGCAAAAATTTAGTATTTATTTACAGAAAATGAGAAACGGTCACAATAACAAAAAAGATGCACTTGAGACAAATAATCCTCTACTTATTTTTTCTACGCAACAGCCAAGCTGATTTTATTTTTAAGAATCAGCTAAAACAAAAAAAACTTCAGCCAGCTTTTTATGACAATTTTCAATATGAGTTGAATCTAAAATGCTAACCTTTCATTCAATAAGCTGCAGACTTTTTTAAATCCATTTTTTAGACAACACCAAGCTTTCACAAAGGCTGCGGTGTGGACAACCGACTCCTAATCACATCCTGGATCCGAAAATGTCTGGGGATTTTCCCCAATCTGCTCACCTGGATGTTGAGGCTGAGCTTCTTCAGGCGCTTGAGGAGCGCCTCTTTGTTGCACGGCACAAACGCCTCCATGTGCGAGTAGATGTCTGAGCGAATCTCAGGAGGCTGCTCCTGGACCTGCAGCTCAATACTGACAGAAAGTCAAGCTGGTTAGAAAGAGAACAAAAACAAAAAAAACAGAGAGATGAAGAGCTGGATGAGGGAAGAACGACTGGAGGTGGCAGAGGAGGATGAACGGAGAGACGTAATAAGTCATTACCACAGACAATAAGAGACAGAGAGAAAACGAAACACTTGAAGACAGCAGGAGAGGCGGCGGGGGAAATCTGCTGGAAGTGACTGAGAGGGGCTGATAAAAGGGGAAGGAGAGCAAAGCTGCAATTGGAGTCGACGGTGATTTAAAAGCTGTCCTACTCACTCCAGGAGGATGTTATTCATGTCCAGGGTGAAAAATTTCTTCCTGCCCTCCTGATCAAACTGCCGCGAGGCCTGTGGTGGAAAAGCCCGAGTCAGCACACAGCACTGTTGTTCATACTTTAAGCACACAGTCGCATCAGGAAACGCGCCTCACGTGACTCGTTTCAAGTAATGAACCTAAAGTGGACGAAGCTGCAACGCGTTGTTGTTTACGAAGGAGACGGGGGGATGTTTGCTTTGTGTTCCCTCGCAATAAGGAAATACACCCCGGTCTATGTTGTACACAGTCACAAATGTCAACTTAAATGGCTGGACAATAAATCAATAACAAACATTGTGAGAGACATGTGATCAATATCAATAAGTAATACTTCTGATAGAATATCAGGAAAATAGAGGGAAGACTTTAGCTGCTCAACCTCTCAAAGTCAGCTAAGTAAGGTTAGTGGAATCAACTAAACTCCTTCACTCTTTGGTTACCTAGCAACTCACCCATTCTTTGGTTGCCTAGCAACAACCTGTTTAGTAACCGACACAGCAGCAGTTTCAGGTTTCGCCTCATAATACTTACAAATAAAAAGACCGGTGTGGAGTGAAAACTGAGGATAAAACAGGAAAAGTCAAGCCACAAGTTTGGGAGTATTTCAGATATTTAAAACAAGAAACTAATCAATAATTATCTATATTGACTATTAAGAATCGCCTATATTGTGTTTTGTTTTTTCAGCAGTATTGCAGGTCAGATTGAGAAAGAAAAAAAAGCAACACTGTTGTGGAATATCTACAATCATTTTGTCCAATTTGTAAATATAAACTTGGTCGGAAAAAGAAAAAGAATGAGATCCTTGCAATAATGCTATTTATATGACGAACACACTTCCTGTTGAACCATAAATGATTTATAACCAAAACAACGCTGTCTGAAAAGCTTTGAATTTTTTGATTCGTCCTCCTCGCACCATTTCTTTTTCACCTCTGTCCCTTTTCTCTGTGAATCCTTCGCCTACATCTAAAAAAAGATGCAAGGGTGTAGGAGAGAGCAAAACTCCTCCGTGAGGCGCAGCGAGTCCTCGCTTGGTTACATAAAACCCCGAAGGGCTTCAGCTTTAAGCCCTATTTTCCTGATACTTCACAGGAGATTATTCCCACTGGAATAAACCATAACAATAAACATTTGGAGCCTCTCTGAGAGCCGAGTGGAATTTCGGTTCAACTCCACAGAAGAGGCTTCATGGGTAATTGCAGCCGCCCACCAGAAGACCGAGGCTGACTCACCGCCCGCAGGTCCTCGATGCGTTTAATTAGAGGAGCAGGAAGTCCGTCAGGCAGCGGCGGCGGAGGAAACAGCCCGCCGGAAGACCCCAGGCTTCGCCCCTGGCCACTTCCTCCCACTGCTTTTTGGGAGGGAACTCCAATACCCAGAATGCCGTTCTCCCTGGCCGTCGCCATGGCGTGCTGCTGGTCGGTGTCCAACAGGCTAAAGTCTAGATCTCCCAGGAGATCCTGCAGCTCCTTCTCGTTGGCGGAGCCCAGCAGCGACATCACGGCGGGGTCAGAGGTGAGGTCGGTGAGCGAGAGGTTGCCGGTGGACGCGCCACCGCCCTGAAGGTGGGTGGAGTTGGAGGCTAATGGGAGGTGGGTGGCATTTCCGGGGTTTGGGGGTTTGCTGGCAGTACCGGCTGCCAAACGGAGGTGATCCCCGCTGGGATTTCGCTTCTTCATCTCTTCCTTTTCCCGGGTGAAACGGCGAAGCATGGCCGCCAGGTACAGCGAGTCCTTCATCAGTTTCTTTCTCTTCTTCTTCTCTGGTCGGTGGAGGTTGAGAGCCGTCACTCTGTCAAATTAAATAAAATGTAAAAAGTTTTTTTTTAGCAGTACGGTTAATAACTTTTTTGAGAAAAATACCAACAGATTTTTTCATATTTTATAAAAAAATATATAATTTTTTACATATTTGTTGACACTGTGACCATGTTGTGATGGAATAATTATGAGACAGTCTGTGAAAAAAATCAAGTTCTTCCATCCCAATGCTAACTAGAAACAACCAATCAGAACCAGGAGGCGGGTCTTAGCGCTGTCAATCACCCTCTGTGTGTAGCTGCTAATTTTTTTCCTATACTCTCCGCTATGCTGCAGCTAGCAGAGCCTGCTAGGCTATGCTCAAGCTAGTTAGCATAGCCGCCGATGATGGCAGATAAGCGGTAAGTCGTTTCTCCGCCTTCAATATATTGAGCAGCGAGTACATGAGGTTGATTGACCTGGTAATAGTTTTAACAAATATGTAAAAAACAACACTTTTTATAAATATTATTGTAGCTTTAAGTGTGCTTTACAATCAGCTTTTTGATAAATAAAATAACATGAATTGTCTGAATAATAATTGCGATAAATTTTGCGTTTTGAGACCATTTTCAAGTAATATATTGATATTTGCATAATAATAAAAGTTCATCCTCTCAAAGACCAATAAACGTTACATTTGTAAAGAACACTTAAGACTAGAACTGGAAGATATTTTAAATATCTAAAATAAAAAAATACTACAAAAACCATATGTAGTTGTGGTTTTATTTAATTTCCCTTTATGATCAGCAAAATATTTTTGAATTTGTCTGATTGGATTGTAGCGTCTCTGTAAGCAGAATTGCCATTCAAAAAGTATTAATCATCAGAATAGAAATCATTGCGCTCATTTTAATTTACTGTTCAGTTAATTGATTTCTCACTGTGTCAGGCTTATGTATTTCCACTAAAGAATACGCTGCCATTAGTTGCAGCCATCTTTATATTATTAATAAAACAATAGTTTTGTTGTTTAGGAGCTGCTGGCTGTGTTCAACAAAGTGCTATACATACAAAAAACAGTAAAAACACAAAAAGAGACCATAACATTAAACAAAGTAGTTGGTGAAACAGGATAAAAACCACATAACATTAATGGAAATAAAATGTATGTACTCAAATTAAATGAAAAGCTAGAAAAACAGAAAAGGTTGGATGCTGCCTACTATGCTGAGGTAACTGATTCTATAATTAAAGTGTTTTTAGAGAATAAGTGTGATTGTGCTTCAATTGCAAACTGCATATTGCTACCGCAGCTATAAGGAGAGATTTATTTTATTAAACTGGAGACGACAGCAGGAGCGCTGAAACTTTAACAATCAATAGAAAGACAGTATAAAGGTCAAACTTTATAAAAACAACATCTCTGCCACATTGTTTAAAATAAAACCAACAGACTGGTTTCAGAGAAGTTTTCTTTGACATGACATGACATAGACGCACCTCAGCGTTGTGTTAAGCATGCCAAACCCATAGGGGGCAGTGTAGCGCAAAGCTAGAAGCTGTGTCAGCCAATCAGATTGCTTCAAAACAACCAGAACTTCCTGTTAGAAATTAAACATGATGCCAGGAGGTTCATTTGTGTGGACAGATATGTAGGTTAAACTACTTTTCCCTAGTGCATTAAAATATAAAGTTATTAACACACAAGGCAATGCCAGTTGGAAAAAATAATACGTTAATATACACTGCAAAAACACAAAATCTTACCAAGTATTTTTGGTCTAGTTTCTAGTGCAAATATTTTGGTAACCTTGAAATGAGACAAACTAATTTAAAAGTAACTTTTCAGCTAGACATAGAGGCTTGTTTTAAGTAAATAATTCCTTAAAATTGATGATAAAGTACTTGTTTTATTGGCAGATAAATTAACTTACACATGAGAAAAATTTAAAATAATCTTCAAGTACTTCTTCATTAATATTAAGGAATTATTTATCACAGGTTGTAATGAAAAGACCCCAAATCTTAATTTTCCCATCTACGCAGGCAAATTTTCTCAAATCTTCACTTTGGTCTGAGTTTTTATAAATAATCGTTTTAGTTATATTAAACTGAGTTTTCGTACGGATGAAAGACCAAAATGCACAAAAATGTATTCAATTTCCTAGATATCTGGCTAGGTCTAAGAATTTTTTTAAATTAAAAGAATAAAGTCAAAATATTAGCAGAATACAGACAATATTGTCAGGATAAATTCATAAAATACAAGAGCTTTACAATAAAATCATATCAATTTAAAACAAACATTTAACTCAAGAGGTAAAAATGCCTCCAGGGAAACTGAACTGGTTCCTAGAAAATGTTCCTTTAATGGAAACGCCCGATCTCTCCACCGCGCTTCGTGACCTTTTAGCATCTCAGCTACTAAAAATATGCTAGCTGTGATGCTATCGGGTGTGAGCATTAAAGGCAGTGAGAGTCCTTCCAACTCACTAAATATACGTGCAGCATGAATGCTTGGCACTTGAAACACAATATCTCTCCAAATACTGAGTCCAACTCGTCTTCTTTTGCTTTTGAGATTTTAACAGGACAATTGCAAATATTCGGCAGCTCTTCAGTCTACTAGCAAAGACCTGATAACTACAGATGTGTTGTGGTAGCATGCAGACCAGAAGCTGGATGTTTTGGGAAGCAAAGGTTGTAAACAGAGATAAGATGAAGCAAAGCTAAATCAGATGAGGTCACACAGATGCTGCAGCAGACAGAGCTGAAAGGTGTTGAGTCTTTAAGTTTTAATTAATTTGAGTTACTATTAAAAAAAACTTACATATGGCTGGAACTAACTATTACTTTAGTTATCGATTAATCAATTATTCTGACGATTAATCTGATAAAACAATTTTTTATTTTAAGTATTTAAGCTAATGTTATACAATATCATTAATATGTAAAAATGATAAATAAATGATTCAGTTCCTTTTTTAAGCAAGAAAATAAACATTTTACTTTCTAAAATGCTGTAATGTTGCATTTAATGTAGGCTTGATCATTTCTAAGATCAACAAATGAAAAGATCATCCGTTTCTGCTTAACTTAATAAAGTGTAGGGAATTTATTTTTATTATTTTTGATATAAATACTATTGAAGTATTTTTGGGATTAATACTGAGACAGTATTAAGTATTAATACTATGGGTAGAACTTATTTACAAAGTATTTTTTCTTAAGTTAAATATAAAATATAGATGTTTTTGTACAGTTTTGTCTCTATTCTTTCAGAAATTAGTCTGAGTCTGTATTGTCCAGTTAACATTTAATCCATCACTAAATTTGTTGACTGTCATGATTCAGCCCTACTTTTATGCTATATTTTGTTCCAAATTTATGCCTAACCGTGTAACAGTTGTTTCATTAATTTATGCCGATGTGTTACTTTTCATGTATAAAAGGCAGAGAGCTGTCAAACTGGATCTTAGCTCCATTTAAAAAGTTAAGTCTCCTGCTGAAAACACCCACAAGTGAGCAACACCAAGCCCCGTTTCAATCCCTGAGCAAACCATGATATCTGAGTGGCTATTGTGTAGTCTGACAACCGAGTTGCTGCAGTTTTCCTTGTGAAATTTTAACAAACACACCAGCTGACCTCAGACGTCCTGATAAGAAACGCGCGTTCGCACCGAGAACTCAGCACACGCTGACAAAAGCAACCGAGAGGCCTGGAGAAAGCAGAGAGCTACTGGGAATGTGGGGGATTAGCGAGCAGCGCGCGTTCAAAGATCCGTCTCTCTGACACACACGTATATAATATCATCTGTTTCGTAATGGCACCACCACAATGGCTGCTGCTATTTTTAGAAGATGTTTTCAGAGTGTTGGCGTCTCAGAGTATTCAGCATATTTAAGTGTGGATAATAGAGAATTTTCCTGAAGGTGGCTGGCTTGTCGCAGCAGCTCAGAGCGAGCCTCAGTCAGCATTCATGAGCAGCAGAGGAGTAAGTCAGAGAGCGTCGGGTCAAAAGAACCAACCGAAGGAACAGTGTGCATCTGCACCGGCCCACATAACATCCAGAGTTTCAAACAAAGGTCCATTTAAGGGAAAGAATTAATGCCAATGTGCAGAATAGCTGTCTGAGATAAAAAAAAACAACAGTTTTCTAGTTATTTCAACAAGCTGCTTTAGCTAAACAAACATACTCATTAGGTAAAGGTTTCATAATGTTTCTACTAGGACTGAAGCTATTGATGGGATTAAATAATTGTCAACTAAATTAGCAATTAATTAATCATTAACTGGAGTGTACAGACTCAAAAAAGGCCATGTGTTGCAAGAATAACACACTTAGAGCAGAAATTAAGCTAAAGCTGTACAAATATATACAGATCTGGAAAAAATTAAAAATAACCACTTAAAATGATCAGTTTCTCTGGTTTTACTCTTATAGGTTTATGTTTGAATAAAATGGACATTGTTCTTTATTCTATGAACTACTGACAACATGCCTCTGAAATTCAAAGCAAAAATTTAGTTTTTATTTGCAGAAAATGAGAAATGGTCAAAATAATGAAAAAGATTCAGCGCTTTCAGACCTCAAATAATGCAAAGAAAACAAGTTTATATTCATTTAGAAACAACAATACTAATGTTTTAACTCAGGAAGAGTTCAGAAATGAATATTCGGTTCAATAACCAGGAGGTTTTCAGTGCGGTTCATTTTTTCCAGAGCTGTATACATTTTGCATTTAAGATTTAAAAAATATATATTTGTAATTATGTTCAACCAAGAATTCCTCAAGTAGTTTTAGCTTCACCTGGTTCAAAATCTGTAAAATAAAAAACAATCTGTTTTTTGGATTAACAAACAGATTAGCTCCAAACTGTATTGATGTTAAGTTAAATAGAAAGGGCTGAGATGTTCACATGTTGAAAATCTACAAAAACAGCTAAAAAACAGATGTTTTCTTAGCTGCAGATCCATCTTTTGCTACAAATGATCAAGAAATTGTTGCCAAGGATGAACCAGACAATTCTCTTCCCGATACCTTGACGTGTTTATTTCACATTTCCAGCCGTGAGAAACCAGAAAACGGTGTGTTCCTTAAAATGAATCCATGGGTGTGCCTCCAAGTGACTCAAATGTGTCAATTAACCCATCAGAAGTTTCTAAAGTGATGACATCATCATCATCTGGGCTTTCCCTCGCTGTTTAAAGAGACAGCAGTCATGCTGTGTATAAACTTCTGATTCTGAAGAAAGCTACAAAAAATATAGGAAAAGAAATTCTCGTCAAGTTTTCCAGCAAATAGAAATCATTTTGATAATTCTGACTGACCTAAAACAAGAAAAGTTTGGTTTGATTAAACTTCAGACAATGAGAAAAAATGTCTTTTTATTTTCCACGCCCTTTTCCACTGAGGCGACATTTGAAGACACAAATCAGCAACAAAAAAGAAATAAATTAACTTAGATCGTTCTCCAAGCTTCCTTCATTGATTTCTTTAGAAACATTATATCATCACTTATAAGCATTTGGTCCCTATGATGTCCTGTTTGAACAACGCATTAGATAAACAGTTCTTACCCTTGTTTAGTTACTTTATTCATCTTCAGGTTCTTCTCTTCCACACAGTTCACTTCATTCTTCTTCTTCTTCTTCTTCATCGCCTGCTCCTTATCATTGTTCAGCTTCTGGAACAGATAAATGACATTTTTATATACAGCGAAGAGAAGAAAGTAGAGGGAAAATCTCCACTGTCCTTCTTTTCTTTGACCCGACAGAGATAGAAGTGATTCATCACAGTACTGAATAAAAAAAGTAACCATCACTAACCCAATCTGCCGCACAACAGGCCCACAATGACCAGACTCTGATCAGGTTGAAAAGATGTTCAATATTTCTCTTCAACACGTATTGAACCCTGAAGCAGATATTTATTAATATTTCAGCAATTTAATAGGTTTTATCTGTGCATTCTGACACAAACAGCCCTTTAAGAACATCCAGTTTTTTTGATCTGGCCCAAACAGAAACTGAGTTTGACCCCCCTGACCTACAGCATCGGAGGCTGGACTTCATCCACACCTGGCTTCCTGCCACTGGGAGGCATTTTAACTGCCTCTGCCAGAGTGACGGCATCCCACTGCGTCCGACTGCATGGCGAAACCCTACAATTAAAACACCACGTACCTTCCTTTCACCGTGATTTTATTCTCCTTTCAAACAAACAGACAAACAAACCGGGTTTCCAGAACGACAGCGTTGAATTCTCCACGTACAGCTAAGCTTGTGTTTGACTTGTCTCACCTTGTCCTCCTCTCCCTCTGAGTCAGAGGCCGCTCTGAACTGCAACGTGCCCGTGTTGATGTAAAATCCCCCGAGCTTTGTGGTCAGAGACGCAGGCACCAGCTCATCATACTGGGAAGAATAACAATGGAAGACAGTTTGTGGCGTTAAGTTCACAGGACTGCAGAAAACAAAAACCCCACTTACACAACAAACACTGTAACGCTGTTCGCAGATTTAAAAACATCGGAGTAACTGATAATGTGTTTTGTTAGCATCTCACAAAAGCACCCTCTGCTCCTCTGCTGGTCAGCGAAAATGAATGGAGCAGCAGAGTAAATAAAGATCTGACATGGATTATAACATCCCCAGGCTACATGCAAAAACATTTCCCCCCTTCATGAATCAAAACAAAGAAAATCAGAGTCGAAGAGGTGCTGGCGATTTGCAAAAGCAGATAAAATACCAAAACAAAACTCATTTAATGGCACAGACTCAATGGATGTGGAATAATTTCAGCTATAACAGCTGAATACTGAGCATAAAACAACATCAGGGGAAAGAAAAAACACTGAAAATCCATGAAGCATATAGATCTGTTTTTAACTTCAGTCTCAGGTTGGTTGTAACAGGGACATCAGGCTATCTTTAGCCTAGCGCTCGAAGTCTGTGAGCGCAATGTTGTTAAACATCAGATGCATATTTAATAAGAAGGAGGAGGATTCATACCTCAACACAAGTCAGCAGCTGAGCATCCAAAACACAGATTAAGAAGAATTTATAGGGTGTACAATGGCAAAGAGTTGGTTATTTTTCTGGTGGTGTATGTCCGGTTGTTATTTAAAAATGTCATTATTACTATTATCATTAGGCGTAGATTTTGTCTTGTTATGAGTTATAACCATTTTGTCTATGCAATATAGATTTATTTATATATTGAAAAGGCATCTGAATATTAAAACATGGTTTTAATTACAAATTTTTGATAATTATTGAGTCGATAAGTAATATATTTCATTAAATTGAGATAAGGGGTAGGATTAAACAAGTCTTCACTTCTTCCTACTGCTTTCTAAAGAGAAAATCAGTGCTAAGCTAATTATTTTGTTCTTGGTTAAGTAAGCATATGTTTTCTCAGTCCTACTGATTGTTTGTCTTCTTGTTTTTAAAAACCTGTTTGAAATAAATAAATCAAATCAAGGACACAGCAAATGCAGTGGGGTGCACCGATAAATCGGACAGATTTTCTAGTTTTGTAATATTGGAATATAATTACATGTGAAATCAACCTAATCTACTCTGTAAAAGTTCTAAAAATCAGCCATTGTCTCCTTTTGCTCTGCAGTGAGAGAAGATGACTGACAGACTCGCCCACCAGGTCACTTTTTCACTTGTGCGATTAACTAGAGTCACCCCACTGTTGCTGATTTAGCAACTCTGTCACTATATTTAGCAAGTTTTCAGTTTCCTTTAGTGACTTTTTTTTTCAAAATAGCAACTAGCAACAAATCTAGCAACTTTTTTCCTGTGTTAATGGAGTCTTAGGCGACAATACGTGAACACACCAAACATATTGGAGTTACAGCAAGACCCCTCCCACCCTCAAAGCACTTACGTTAGTATGACAGCAGCCATGAATTAGGGAAATCGGAGCCAATCAATTGGTGCACCCTCACAATCAAACTGAATACTGCTTTTCATAAACATTAACAACTCGTGAATTTATAAATCCGGCTTGATAATTAGCATGCTCTTGGCTGCCCCCTGCTGGCGGGTGGACCATACGCAGCAGTTTAATATGCCTATGCCATGAAGTGGAAGTACTTACAGCTTCAGAGTTGTCTATAAATGGGTCCGTTTCATCATAACCAAACCCAATATCAATCAGATCTTGCATCCGGTCTTTTCTCTTCTTCATACCCGTGTTACCCTGGACATGTAAAAGAAAGATTCACCAGACAGTACGATGTTTGGTATTTAAATTTCATGGATTTCATACGGATGAAAATATTTTTCTTTTTATTCAGGAAACAAAAACATTTGTTTATCACAGCTATTTGACCTTTGTGTTGTGATCGCTTACTTTATTGTATGAAGACAGTAAAATTGTGGAATATCATTTCCATTTAAGGTTGTTGTTGGATTATTGCTGGAAAAGCAGAGTTTTTTATAACGTGATTAAAGATCATGTCTAAAGTGTGTAGCCCATGTTAAGTAGATATATATATACAGCTCTGAAAACATTTAAGAGACCACTGCACAGAACCACATTGAAAACCTCCTGGTTATTCCACCAAATATTAATTTCTGAACTCTTCCTGAGTCAAAACATTAGTACTGCTGTTCCTAAATGAATATGAACTTGTTTTCTTTGCATTATTTGAGTTCTGAAAGTTCTGCATCTTTTTTTTTGTTATCTTGACCATTTCTCATTTTCTGCAAATAAATACTAAATGTTCGCTTGGAATTTCAGAGACATGCTGTCAGTAGTTCATAGAACAAAAGAACAATGTTAATTTTACTCAAACATTTACCTAAAAATAGTAAAATCAGAGAAAATGATCATTTTAAGAGGTTATTTTAATTTTTTACAGAGCTGTATGCATGAAAATATTAGCATTATTTTATATTCAATAATTAGCCAAGTTCATGTTTTGCATGTGAGTATCCTTCTGTTTCTGTTGAGTCTGTTGCTAAGCAACGACTAAAGCCTAAAAGAATATTCAAAACATTTCCAATGTTTTGTTTCTTTAGAGTCAAGCATTAAAGTATTTCTAACTTTTGAAAACACATGTTTTCAAAACTGGTTAAAAACCAACTTTTTTTCTATTTCTCTTTGTGTTTTAAAAGTCCAGCCACAACAATCTTATAGAAAGTAAAGACATTTCAAAAATGATCTCCTTTTATATATTATCCCAGAGTGTTCAGGGTTTAATCAACTCTGAAAAGTGCATGAAAGTACATGCAGTTTTAAAGCTCTCATGCATTTAATAATAAAGAAAAAGAATCAGACTTTCTTAAGTTTGATCAAGTAAAAGTCAGTCTAAAAAAAATCTGGCTGATTTCAATCTGTGGTGGATTAATTGGTGCGTCAGCTAATAATGATAAATAATGACTTACGTATTTATTTTCAAACTTTTTTGCCAGGGCTTCGACCTCAAGCCGCTCACGCTCCTCCTCATCATCATCATTGAAGCGGTTGACGGAGGAGGTCAGACTTGGAAGATTACTTTTAGTCTGAAATAAACATTGAAAAACGGAAATAGGATCAAGAAACTCAATACCTAAAACAACTAAACTGCAGTTAAATAACGCTTTGGTGTCCAAATAAGCAGCTTCTAATTTGATGTGCACTCAATTGTGAGTAGCAGGCTTTTTATTTATTTATTTATTTATTTTACTTTCATATTAAATAAACTTTATCATCCAGATTTGAACACAGTTAAAACGTGTTTCCGTCCCCAGCTCATCAACAATGCTCCCCCATCTCCGTCTCATCGCTGCCAGAGGGCCAAACTGCATGTGGCATTTCCAAGTGCCATAATGGCTGAGTGACTGGGCTGTTGCTGGGCAAGTCTGAGTGAAAAGGACACAGGTAGCAACATGACATACACTATATGCGTTAAACAACCAGGAGGAGATAGCGCTGTTACATACACTACAATCTGCAGAGCGCTACTAAAGTTGAAAAGCTGCACGGAGTGGACAACTGCTGCCTTTGTGTTGAGCTTGTACTAATGGTCACTTTCAGCCACGCTATTCCACGGAAGGACAAGGTGCACTTCCCCCCATTTAACTTACTATGACACGTCCATATAAACACTTCCAAGAGGTGTAAAATAACTCCGGCAGTAGTTTCCCACGGTCCGCTAAGAGTGAAAGCGGAGGAACCTACCTGGAGGTTCTGAATGAGTTCGCCATAATTAAACTCGGCGGAGGTTCGCTCGTCGGGCTCGGACAGGGACAGGTTGAGCCGCACGGTCGCCCTCCTCTCGGCAGCAGCCTTGTCCCTGTCGCCGGTTTTACCGAGACGACCGTTACTGGCGCTGCCTCCTGCCCCGCCGCCTGCCTCATCCTCCCCGGCTCTGTCGAAGTTGAAGTCGGTCTCCTCATCCAGCCGGCGTTTCCTAGACTCCGCGGCTGTTCCAGCTGCGAAGGCCGACAGGGTGACAAACTGCACTTTTCTCGGTTCGGCCATTAGGATGAGCTGCCTGCCCGCCTGCCTGAACCTCGCTCCGGACAGACAGCGAAGCCGAGAAGAGCTACTTCGCGAAACTACTCCAAATTGGTGGATTGAAGAAGGTTCCGCGGAGCTCCGACGGCTGCTCGGGGCCTAGACGGGCGTTAGAGCCTCCTCCGCAGCATACGGATTGAACTCCAGGGGATGCGACGGTCGAGGGAAAGTTGTTTTTTCAGCAGCTACTCTCATCCTCGGTTCGCTATGGGGCTGAGACATTCACAGGAGCCATCTTGGGTTTCGGGAGTAAATAAAATATCAGCGGAGAGGGGTCGCTGCGCATGCGCGTACACACAAAACGGAACCATGTGCCACAGGGGAGTGCATCACGTCCAATCAGCGCACAGCGGCTCGTAAGCCCGCCCCCCGCCACAACAGGCGATAATAACAACACTCTGAGCACTAATCTGACCTTTATAAAGTGTCTGCAGGAAGGACAGGCAGTGGGATACGTGGAGTACATGCTTGGCTGTTAATGCCGAGATCAACTGCCTTCATTAGATGCTTTTCTTTTCGTCTAAACATAACAAAGCTGAATGGGATTTTTTTTTTCTTAACCTTAAACTCGAATTCCAAAATAAAGAACTAGTAAAGCAAAAGTATTTACAGTAACCTCCTGATGAACACCCCTAATGATGCAATAAACCACGTTTACATTTACAAATAAATGTTGGGTTCTCTTGAGGCAGAAACCAAGTCGATATAAACCTGTTGCAAAATCCTGTAGTGAAACTTTTTAGTTTCTAGTTTAATGTCCAATTAGTCCCCAAATATAAGGAAACAAGTCCTCCCAGACTCAATTTTAAATAAAGAAGTTCATTTTCAGATTTTACGTAATTGGCTTTATCAAGAAAACACCCATTAAAGTTGGTTTAGGTGGGCCACTGCATGGCCTATTGTTTCTTTTTTAAATTATTTTCGATGGTTTTAAAAAAATTTTTTAGTTTCTAAATGCTCTCAAATGTTTAACACCACATAATTTGACTGCAAAGTCAAATTATGTTGGAGTCATCTTACTCCTTTTATCCTTGGCACTGTGAAACCAAGAGATTAGATTTAACATATTTACCCCTAAACTTAATCATAAACAGTCATGTGAAAAAATTAGGACATGTTAAATGTTCCGTTTTTTATTAACAAATGTGCACATATTAAACTCTAATCCTATTGTTTATTTACATATGGAAAATAGAGTACTTTAAGCAACAAAAATAATTTTGTTGTATTCATTAAACAAACGATATCAACAAAACGTGTGTTAACACACTCTATCGCCAGTGTGAGGAAGATCTTCCTCCCTCCTCTGTTTCAGAGATTTGAGTATCCATGTTTTCCTGAAAATTAGGTTTGAGCAAGAAAAAAAATAACAGACATTCATAAAAAATATTACAGATCAGAAAGATTATTTCAGCAAGTCATATCTCATAAATGATATTACATTAAGGGGAAAAAATAATCAAAGTATGCATGTATTTAATCACTACAATGTAGCAGACAGTGAACCATTTTTCCTTCTAGATCCATTCATGTGACACACTTAGCCTTCCCTCAGTGTCATTAGAGGAGGACTCTGTTGTCTTTGGCCCACTTTCTCAGGATCCTGATAATGTATTCAACCTGAAGGTTTGCTGAATTCTCCAGGAGGAGTAAAACCTCCTTGAGTAACTCCCTGCAGAACAAACAGGATATGTAAGGAAACAAGGTTGGATCGAAAATGCATCATGTGTCATGTTTATTTTAAATTAAATCACACCCACTCCAGCAAGAGAAAAGGCGATAAAATCACTGCAGAAGGAAGAGAATAACATACTTGGGCTCCTTGTTTGCCAGTATGAGCTGAAAGACGCCGACACATGCCCCTCTTTTGCCCTCCCAGTAATTGGAGCTTGGGTCCAGCTTCTCCAGGGCATCAAATGCTTTGGCAGAATAGAAAAACTGGCCCATCTGAAACAACACATGGCCACCATGATCTGATCTGCAAAGTCCAGCTTTAGAAACATTGGTATATGGGAATGCTGACAAGTTTTTTCAGAGATGGAAAAACGCCTTGAAAACAATTACACAAGACAATTTTTTTTTTATTATTTCTGTTTTGTTTTTGGTCTTGTCTTATTTCTGTTTGGGATATCGATTGGTTATAAGTCGATGTTTCAAACTGATGGCTTGAAATGGGCTGTTTTGTACTTTTTGGTAAATACCACTTGTATCTGTTGAGCCTGATGTGCTAAAGTACATGTCAAAAGAAAAAAGAAAAAAAAGAAGAAACATTTATATGTAAAGTTAAATTCTGAGTCATCCATCAGTTCTTCCTAATTGTCGTCCAATGAGAAACGCTTTCTTCAGGTCATTTGAAGTAAACATAAAACTTCTTCAGGGTTACTGAAAGCTAAATATAAATGCAGAACCATTTTTTCTCAGCAAGTGATTGCAATTCTGCAGATGGCAGTAGGAACACAAGGAGGTGGTAGGCGAGTTTGTTGTTCTCACAGATTATCTGTCTCATATTACACAGTCACATCTTTTTTAAAGCAGTTACATACTGCAGCTTTATATCAGATTGCTGTTATGACCTTAACCATGCTCCAAACCCACTGATGTAGCTGCAGAAAAACAATCCTGCCAGGAAGAGTGGGCCAACATGGAAGGCTCTTTGCCAATGTTTGATGGCTGCTGTTGCTGCCAAGGCAGGCAGAACCAGTTATTGGGTTTATGGGGCAATTACTTTTTCACATAGGGCCAGGTTGGCATGTATAGCTTTTTTTTATAACCTTAATGAATTAAATCATCGGCTAGAAACAGCATCTTGTATTCCCTAAGGCTATCTGTGCCTGATATTAAAATTGGTTTGATGTTCGGACACATTTAAGTGTGACCAATAAAAATGTGAAGGAGGCCAAACACTTTTCACAACACTGGACACGGGCCAAGGAGATGATGCTGTAATTTAAATTAGTTGCGATCCTGATGAAAATTATGCACCGCTCCACGAACAAAAAGCTTTGCAACATATCATCAGTAAAGCAATATATTTTTACCTTAAAAATGTTATATACTGAAGAGAAATGTTACTTTGTAATTTAATTCCTTAAAATTGGGCCTCTGTCTCTTTAAAAACTCCATGACATCGTCACAACATGGCTCCTCTATTAACCCTTTAACAACATTTTCACATTATTCAAGTTCCTTTCACTGAGAAGGAGCTTGAATAATGAGCTCAGCAAATGCAGTTTCACCAGGTGTTTGCTAATTACTGCTGGCTAGTCTGAAGGAGCTCAGTGGGGCAGGATTTATCAAATATGCATAAAAGAATCAAGGCAACACTCCAGGTAATTTTTTGCAGAGGAAATGACATTATTAAGCTCAAAAAAGTCATGTCTTTTTGGAAAAAGAAAACAAATACAGAATAAAATTGCTCAAAGCAAAAATAATTTTTTTACATAAAACTGCTCCTTTAGCTGACCTTAAAGGAAATTTCAAGAGTATCTCTTATTAAGTTCTCCTTTAGGAATAAGACAAGGCAAGAAGAAAGAGGAGGGTGTTACCTTGTAGCAGTCGTTGGCAATCATCTGCAGCATACTGAAGGAATCAGAGGAAGTGCCCATTTTCAGATAAAGCTCCCAGGCAAGCTGGCCCTTCTGGTTCATTATGTCTGACAGGAATAAGATCAGTGAGTTCAACAATCCGTCGCTCACAGGCAGCCTCAGCTTATGAAGATTCAAATTTGGGAAATATTGGAGGCCATGAGCAGCTTTTACTGCTGCAAATTAGGCCAGGAGAAGAAGGAAAATGCCCCAGTGAAGATATCCATTCCTTCTGCTGAGTGTAACATCAGCAGAGTGAAAGACGGAGCTTAAATTCGATGCAGGCCTGAGGCTAGAAATCTGGCAGCGATGTTAGATTCAGATCCAAGCCACAGTGAACCAGCATACAAGAGCTCTCAGATGTGATTCCCCATTCAGTTAAGGCATCTGAGTCAGGCCCGCATTCAAAAGGAAAATTTAAGATAATCTGTCTGTAAAAATCTGAGCTCAAGCAAATCTGAAGCGAATTGACACATTTAAGAGGTTTTCAGTAAAGAAATCGAACTGGCATTATTTTCCTTTTCATATCTTTTTTTGCTTATTATAATTTATTGGGGTTTTATGTGACAGACCAACACAAAGTAGTGAATAACTGTGAAGTGGAGGGGACAATAGTTCAGTCGGATTGGGTGGAGAACATCTAAGAACATCAATTTTAAAGTCAAACCACAGATTCTCCAACTAATTTAGGTCCAGGTTTGACCGGATGCTTTAATCTGAACCAGAGAAAAGCCACTTTTGCTACAAAATAAAACAATTTTCTAATCCTGCACTAATAAAATGTTTTATTATGAAAGTTAACAAAATTAAACAAGAATTTATTTCTATTTTCTGACAAAAGAAAAAAAAACTTTTGTAGAATGAGGTGAGCCTTTTCGATAAATAGGTAGCATAGTTTGAAGCTATTTACTTTTAAAAGCCTGTTGTAGATATTAAGAACTTATGAAAAAACTCATAAAATGTCCATTTCTTTTTGGCTTTGTAAGAGCCACAATGGAGAAGCCAAAGAGCAGAGAATGGAGCCGCGGGTTGCAGAAAACCTGATGTATGCCATCATAATGCCGTTCTGGATTTAAACATGCTGAGTGTCACTACAGCATGATGCTGCCACCAGCATCTAGTTTTTTCCTCCCAGAGTTTGCTGTGTTCCCTACTTGGCTTAAAGTTAGCTTTATACCGCTGTGAAGTCTGATGTTTGTTGCATAATGTTCTCTCGAAAACCTCAGATTTATACTGAGGTTTTCGAGATGATATTTCAAACCAGCTGCTAGCACTGGATTTTATTTAGCGGAATCTGAGAACGGGGCCTATTTGCAAAATGCTCAAAACTCCTAATCTTCCTTTTACTTTACAGTCTTTCTGAGCTTTCTGTTGGTGTATCACAAACAAACTGATGTTCAATGCTGTAACATGGAAGGAATGTGAGAAAGCTCTGTATTTGTGATTAAATGAACCGTCGCAAATTTTACTTCTATACGTACAACATCGAGCCAGCCAGCTGAGATAAACATAGTCCTCCTTGATCTTTTCATTCTGAATGAGCAGAAAAAGCTGAAAGGGAACAAAAAAATAAGCACAAAAAAGCACAGCAGAATCAATTGACGTCTGCAAAAGGCTCAATCAAAGTACCTCCTCTGCTTCTTTGTAGTTTCCCAGCGCCGCTTTAGCTTGAGCATAGTTGAAGTTGAATGTATCGTTGTAGAAGTAACTCTGGAAAAAGAAAAGCTTATACAGCTGTCATAACAAAATAAAATGAACCAGAATAGATTCACTTTCAGCACCACTTATCATTCAAGGCGATGCTTCATAACCAGGTTTCTTTATCCAACTTATAGCAGCACAAAAGCAGCACAGATACTCTACTAACCTTGATAGAGTTGAGATATATGAGAACATCCTCAAACTGTCTCAGGAGAAAAAAGCAGGAGGCCATGCACTGTCTGCCAGGGATAGTATCTGCAAAGAAAGAGAGAAAAATCTGCTCACACATTCCGGCTTTCAAAAATAATACTGGAGACAATTTCATCTGGCTTACCGCACTCGCTAGCTGAGCCGCCGACCAACTGAAAAAACCGCTGGGCGATTTTTAGGTGATCCTTCTTCAAAATACAGGAGCATAAAACTTATAGTCGTTTCACACGCAAAGCGGTCAGATGTACTGGCATGCAGGTCTTTTTACAAAAATGATCAGAAATACTCACTGATCCGATTTCTTGTCCAAGTGCAGCATTCACAACTCCTTTTAAAATATACTCCTGTCACAATTAGATTATTATTAGATCAAGCATATGAAGGAGAATTTGTAAAAATGAGAAATAATTATTTTTTGGGGGTCTTCCTGGTGCACTGTACATCTGACGTTAGTTTAGCTTGAAAATGAAAGTAACCTGCTGCCTTGAAAATGTAATTTAAGTCGACAAGACAGTTGTTTTGGTTTTAACTCAGAAATTAAAGTTCATGAAGTTGATTTAACAAGAGATAAGTTGTTTAAACATTGTTTTTTTAAGTTAATTAATCTTGAATTGTGAGTTTTAACTTAATGCTGCAATTTAAAACTAAATAATTATTTCACTACATACAAGAAAAATCAATTATTTTACTCACAATATCAAGTTAAAATAACTTATTTTACCATAGAATAATTTAAATTCCTGTTTCAAACTGTATGAACAAAATTTCTGATCTGATAATGAATTTTATTAAACGTCACATAAATGTTTTTGTGAACTAAATGTTCACAACATTTAGTGTGAACAGCACATTATCCTCAAGCATTAAAATGAATGTTTGCCTTAATAAAACACAGTGCACTAAGATACGATGATGTTTGTTAACTGACTGAATTGAACATCGTGTTTGTAATTTATTTTGGTTATTTGATATGTTCTTTCCTATAAGAGCTGAGAAAACAATTGGAAAACAAATAGTGCCGTCATTTCTAAGTAACAAGAGACTCAAACGTTTAAAATTGATTGTCACCTGAGGGGTAACGGGATCCAGATCTTGGATGAGGCTGTAAGCCTCCTGGACGTCGTCTAGAAATACAAAAACAGAGAATGTCAGTATCAGACTTCTCTGAGAAAGAGACAGAAAGTCCAAACAAGTTCAAGTCAAAAAAATAAAATAGTCATAGACAGAATTAATTTAACATGATTGCCGAGAGCTGATTGAATTAACAAAGACTGGCAGAGGATCTTCACATGTGCAACATCCCCTGCAATATAAAATACAAAAACGTCAACCTTAATCAAAGGAAAATATGCAGAACAATTTATCAATTTATTTTCCCTGTATTTGTTCAAGGCATCCAAACAAAGATCTCCCTCTGTGGTGAGTCAAATAAAGGTTTAAGAAAACTGTTCTGATGCTTTAACATTTATCTTTACTATTAGAATCAAAACAACCAATGCTGGTAAGAATCTGCAGCAGATTCTTCTCATCCTCTGTGTTACAGTGGTTAGAAAAATAAACTCTGAGTCAGAACTCCAAATGCAGCCTGATCGGTGCATTTCTATTGAAAAAAGCTTCTTTATTCCAAACAGACACATCCTTGGTTATAATGTGTGTGAAGTCAGATGCCAGAACATTTCTAACATTTTTTTCCCTGAGCTGTTCATGTCACGTCATTTCTTTTGATGGCTATTTCACATTTTTATTCTGCAGCCGTATTTTAACATTCCCAAACCCTTTATTTTCAACAGCATCTTATCCTTTAGTCTGCGTCTTCTTCCAAGATGGCTGCGATGTGCGTGCACACCTTGTCTCAGATAGTAGATGACCAGGTTGAGTCTAGCCTCGGGAATCACATCGATCAAAGGCGGCAGCACCTGCAGCGCGCCCTGCCCTTCCCGGAACACCACCTGCAGCACAAAGCAGTTCAGGGAGACAGGAAGCGCCGGCCTTGCTGCACGCATCCGTACAGTCCTCCGCGCTCGCAGCCGGAGATAATGGGAAGCTTACCAGGTTGTGTCGGATAAGCTCCTTAGCGAACTCAAAGGAGCAGGAGGAGATGTCGATTAGGTTCTTCAGCTCAGCCTGAGAGCAAGAAAGGCAACACACAAAATAAAACGGAAGATGTAAACAATTAAAAAAGAACAGCTGCTGATTTACAATGATCATTTAATAAAAGATATATAAAGCATGAGGTTTGTGTCCAAGCATCCATTTTCTAACACCCTTGTCCCTCAGTGGGGTCAGGAGGTGCTGCTGCCCATCTCCAGCTAACGTTCTGGGCGAGAGGCGGGGTTCACCCTGGACAGGTCGCCAGTCTGTCGCAGGGCAACACAGAGACAGACAGGACAAACAACCATGCACACACACTGACAGTCATGTTTTTGGACTGTGGGAGGAAACCAGAGTACCCAGAGAGAACCCACCATGCACAGGGAGAACATGCAAACTCCATGCAGAAAGATCGGGGCCGGGCAACCTTCTGGCTGCAAGGCAACAGCTCTACCAACTGCGCCACTGTGCAGCCCATGTCCAAACATGTTTTATTTATTTATTTCGAATACGATAGAAGAATGCAAAAGATACATATTTTTGCGCTACAATACTCTTAACGTGCTCGAGAACATTTAATAAACTTAAGACAAAATGTAGGAAATCTGTGTTTGGTTCATTTTTTTTCTTTGAAGTAATAAAACTTGTTGAGTTGGAAAGCCTGTTCATGTCCCTTTAAATGGTGCCACATTTACAGAAAAGTTGAGTATGTTGGTCACACTCAACATCCTCTCGTTCAATGGTTAACAGTTTTTGGTGGAGGGAGTATCATGCTGCAGCACAAAATCCCCGTCACTGGAAAAACAAGGAAACTGAAGGAAATCTGGAAGGACATTGAGACTTTCTGTCACACCAAGCAGATGAAATGCATGAGGAGGAGTCACATCCTCCTCCGTGTTTCCTTGTGAGATGGTTAAACATCCTCACTTTTCCTCCAGTTTTGCTCAAAAACTCAATCTGAGCAAGGAGTGAGACTGATTTCAGAGTATAGATCTATGTAAGCAAATGATTTGTGGTGTTTATTTAAATCTCACAAGCATTTGCTAAATACATATCCCCCAGAGTCCAATAAACTCTTTCTTTCTCATGTATGGAAAGCTAGTAGGGTCAAAAAACATGCAACATTTGATGTGACTTTCACATGCAAAGTACATTTTTTATCATGCAAACAACTGTGTTCGCAACTTTAAGCCAATCACAGACAGCTGGTTTTTGTCTGGTCAGATGAAAAATCAATCACAACCAGCAGAAATTAGAAAACAAAACATTAAGATTTGAGAAAAACAAAAGTTTAATATAATCATATTGTATTATATTAAGTAGTTAAGTATGCAAATAAGTTTACTTTTTACATTTCAGGTAGTATTTCAACATTTCTTAAGCTACAATGTAAAATATTTAGCAGTTTAACATCAGACTTTTAGCGATAGACCTAGTCAAAGTAGCTCAATCTCTTATCAGTCAACTCTTATACCCCACACTTTTGAAAAGCACGCTATGCCACTGAGGCTAATATTGTTGGGCACTACTGTGAAGTAAATAATTAAACTGAAATATGTCTTGTTTCTTTAAACTTAAAGGTATAAGAATAAGATGTTTGGCTTCAGAAGAGAGGATTTGGAAGCAGTAAATGATTTATTACAACAAAGCTTTGTTACAGCAAATAAATAATCAACCAAACATTAATTTTCCTCACTTCTTTTGCTAAATTTAGTCAGTTGCACCTTTAAGCTTCCTCAACGTTTAGTAGATGAAACATTTGTACCTCTGCTGCTTTGCCGTTGTACAGCCTGAAATGGTTGCAGGCTTTGAGGTTGAGCGCTATGGTTGAATCCGGGATGTTCTGCAGGTAAACGGCCAGAACCTCCTGAGACACATCATAGTAGTCCAGCTTGTAGTAACACAGAGCCACGTAAACTTTCAGAGCCAGGTAATCTCTGTAATCACGGCATAGAGCGAGAGGGAAAAGAAATACGCTGCTTAGGGAGAAGATAAGACGAAATGCTGATTAAACTTTGAATAATGTCGGCTCAAACAGGAATCTAAAAAGCTAATATAAGCTGCAGTGCTCTGTAAAAGTATTCACATTTTTTTGTTTTGGCACCTTAAAACCACAAACTTCAACATATTTTATTTGGATTTGGCATAATGGACCAGCACAATGAACGGTATTATTATGAGGTGGGAGGAAAAGAATGAGCCTCTCCATAGTCTGAGGATGGATACGCATGAATGTAATTGCATAATAAGTTAGCATTGATTGTAATCTGAGCAGTTTTTACTGCGTACAATTGATTGTGATTATGGTAAATTTCCAGTATTTTTTGTGGCAGTAATAAAAGTGATAACTAGAATCAGTAAATGTGGATAAATGTGCAACAGTTTCAGACTTTTACTTTTAAGAAGTATTGAAAATATGCTAAATTTGTCTGCTGTTTCATAATTTTGCGCTACTCTGTGATGGTCTGCTGTGAAAAATCCCAATGAAGCACATTGAAGTCTGTCTCTGTCACATAGCAAAACAGGAAAAAGTTCAAGTGGTGTGAATTTAGTTTTGCTCCATAATGTGTGAAGTCCATGAAGTCTAACACTGGTGCATTAAAACCTCTCATCTGCCACGGTGGTTTTGGAGCACCAGGACTGTGAAGCTAATTTCAGAGTGAGAGGACAGACGAAGTTCAGACCTGTTCTGCAGCAGAAGGCGTTTATAGATGTCTATAGCCTCTTCGTAGTGAGAGCGCATGTAGTGGATGGAGGCCAGGCTCAGCTGATCCTCTGTTACATCCTCCAGGTTCTGGTGGAAGGCCATCAGTCGCTTTTCGTCCTTAAACTGAGACGCAGCGTTACAGGAAGAGATCAAAACACAAAATAAAACACAAATACTGGGGTGAACTGAATACATTTTCAGAAGACTGTTTAATGAAGCCAAAAAGAAGCTGTAGCTGCTAAACCTTGTGCTCCAGGTGAAACAGCAGCCGGTTTTGGAGAGGGGACATCGGCGCTACAGAGAGCGAGAGGGGACAAGATTAGTGAATAAAGACAGGACTCATCAGGAAGCATCACTCTTTTGCTTCCAAGAGTCACATTAGAGGCTGAGAAGCATTTTAAACTTTTATTATACGGAAATCACAACATCACTGGCAGGTGTTTACCAGCTGGTTACTTCCATTGCTGAGGAAACAAATTGGGCAACTTACCTAGACATGTAGAAAATAATGGAGAACTGGATGACAGATAAGAGACTGAAATTGTATTTAGTCAAACTACTTTTTATATTAACTCACACAAATGAAAGGAACTGTTTGCTGACATCTAATGATCAAGTTGTGGATAGCAACTATCGTTTGTTTTGCTTTTTTTGTCACATATATAAATGTTTCAGATCATTCTTAAATTTTTAATGTCAGACAAAGGTAACGTGAGTAAGTACTGGGGTGCACCGATTGCAGTTTACCAATTTTTAAAAAGTCTGACCTGCCGATTCCGATTTTGGCCGATACCATTTTTTTGTCTGGAATGTCAATAAATATAGCAAGAAAGTTGCTGAGTTGGTAACAGTGGGTGGCTACAAACGTGCAGACGTGACCTGATGGTTTGGACCTTTGCTGAGGCCGAGAAGATCCGGGGAAAAGATGGTGTGTTTATAGACTGAGAACAGCAGGAGTTTTTCATTTTGATGCATTTCATGGAAGTAGAAAAACATCTAAATATTTCATTATTTCAGAGTTTATATCCATTCAAGAAAAATTTTGTCTATTCCAAACTATCCTTCTCTAGAAACTATAACTATGGAGTCTGCAAGAAGATTAGGATTAGAAACAGACAAGTACCGGCAAGGAGTAAGGAATGTTTGGAAGAGACAAACAAACCCATGAACGTTTGTCTATCAGACCTCATCTGATGGTATGACGTCTAACTCAAAACAGGAGATGAGCCGATATGAAGACATGGAGGCTCCTAATAATCTATTTCACCTTAAACCAAGCTCTCTGAAACTTTAGGTAAAGGAGGGAGGCTGGGAATTCATAAGAGTCACCCTCATCATCCAGATGAAAACAGCAAAGTGCCTTAAAGGTAACTTATTAAGTTTCCTTTAAACCGGTGAGGATAGGTCTATGGTGAAAACATGTTTTACCCAAAATCATTCTTAGATAATGAGATTTCAGTCTCATCAGTTGTTCCTATTTTCATCTCCTTTCAGAATGAGCTGTTTTAGGGCATCTTGTCACTTTAAATGCAAAAAAAAACTGCTGCTGGCCACGGCCCCCCATCCAATGTTAATACTCCTGCATGGAAATGGCTGCAAACAGATGCGCAATTATACAACCGTACATCTTTGAAAAGCATAAGTGGAGCCTCCTGCACAACCAACAGGAAATCAGCAAGTGGTTTCTGGATATAAGTCAACAACAAAACACTTTTCTTTTCCAGCAGCCATTGTACAACGCATACAGCTGCAAAATCAGCCAACCGAACGTGATGGAGCTCCGCTTTGGTTGCTAGATAACCAGGCTCATTTTTCAAACACCAAAAAACATTAACTTATTGCCAAGAAATGGCTGTAGGTAATTTTTAAGCAATTGGGCTGTTTTTAGAAGCAGTTGAGATCCAAATGGAAGAAAACAAAAAGTGGAAAATGTGAGTTTTGCACAATAGGTGCCCTTTAAGTTCATTAGGACAAAAGTCCATGATGGTAAGTTGAAAAGTGAATGTCTCAGACAGCAGAAACCCAGGGAGGAAAAGAGGTTGGTGCATTCTTATTGGTTGAGCATGAGGCTCCACTTCAGCTTTTCAAAGATGTACGGTTGGATAATGGCAAGTAGGAGGTACAATCATGAACCAATAAAACTCTGCAAAGAAAGAACAACCTGCAGATTGAAAAATGGCTGAAATGCGGCAGAAGAGTTCAATAGACACTAGCTTGTTGGTGCAGATCCACAAAAAGACAACAAAAACAACCGTGTACACTCTTCCTTCATCTGAAGCTAATTTTTGATAAACCTGACTTGTATGCATTTGGACTGCTGGAGGGAGTAAGAGTACCCAGAGAAAACCCACTAAATCCTTTAAGTCTGTAGCAACCACAAGATATTCTTGAACATTCCTGGTGTCATGTTCCCATTTCTGAACAGGGAAAACATGCAGCCTCCACACAGAAACTGACTCTATGTTTTATAAATAAGTGATTGCACTGAACATTGTTCTTTATGAATGTCTACTAAACTAAAAGTATGTGCAGCATTTTCGTGCTAAATCATACATGTACAATAAAAGATCTTAAAAAACAAATTTCAGCAAAAGTTAACATTATGCTAACAGAGTTTTGCTGAAGTCGGTACCTTTCGACGCCGCCTCCTCAGCTTCTTTATAAAGCCCCAGAAAAAACAGGGCACAGCCCAGATAGACCCACACCTCTGCAGGACAATCCGGCTTCTTGGTCAGAGATTTGTACTCCTGTCAGAACATGTAGTCAGAGCCGTGAGTAAAATGATTTTATGTATACAGAAGTATACATCTACTATATTGTTCACATCTTGTTTGCCCTGATAAAAAAAGTAATTTAGGGGGGAAAAGAATTACCTCCATGGCTCTCTTGTAATCACCAAGGTGAAATGCACAGTAGCAAATCCACAGGTCTGTATTCTCATGTTTTTCTCCAATGCTTCTCTGAAACTAAAGAGTAAACAGCCTTTCAGATAAGAATAATATTCCATCTCTTCAAAAAACAAAAGATCTACAATGTCTTGTAATTGCTAAACTAAAACTTTGAGCTTGGCATTTTAGTTTGGGTCTTTATGGAGGTTATTTACATTTACGCCTTTAATTCTTACACATTTTGCCTGGTTACTTCCACAAACTTCAGTGTGTTTTATAGGAGCTGAATGTGACAGACGAAGTCAAATATAAATGTGAAACAGGGAAACCACATTTTGACACAAACAATTTTGCCCATTCTTCTTTGCAAAATAGCTCTGGCTTTACAGCTGGATGTTTAACGCATCAGTCGCATTGCCACAGATTATTCAAAGTATTTAGCTTGGATATAATTAAAAAAGTTCAGTTTTGGTTTTATGAAAAACTACGAATAGTATCTATTTTGCTTTCCTTTCAGCAATGTCTTTCTTTTTGACATATCTCCATACAGGTCAGATTTAGGGAGAACAAAACTAATCACTGTCCTGTTAACATTCTCCCACCTGAATTATCAATTTCTATAGTGCAGCTCCTCCAAAGTTACTAAGGGCTTCTGTTTGTCTATCGCATAAAATCCTGAAGAAATATATTAAAATGTATAGTTATTATGTGACAAAGTGCCAAGGAGTATGAATATTTCAGCAAAAACGTTTGCAATTTTCTATCAATCCACTTAAATCTTTTCAAATGTCTATTGCACTATTTTTTATCACTGGGAGATGCATTACCTCCAGCAACGTTAAGGCACCCAGGTAGTCTCTCTGCTGAAGGTACTCCTCCAAACTGGGGACCTTGGTTTTGTTTTTCTTCTTTTTATCACTGATGCTCTCCAGTGTCTCTTCTCCCACAGCTGGCTTCACGCGTGACAGAATCTGACAACAACCATATTAATGATGAGCGCATATAGTCATCCTCAGATGTGACAATGCCAAAAAATACTAATTTTATGCAAAGAATAAACCCTCCTGCATGATAGTTACACTCGAACATTAACAGCATAAACAAGTTTTCTCACCATTTCGAGGTGTATATCTTGAGGACCTCAGTGTTAGCTAAGTCTTGTTTATCACTACGGTAACGGAAAACACTCTTATGTTCACCTCCGCGCCACTTAAATATATCGCTGTAATTTTGAGTAAGTTATATCTTATAAAAGAAAATCAAATAAAACTTTCAAAACTCAAAATATAATCAGAAAATTATCGCCATCTTCCAATCCTTTGCAGCAGATTTGCTAAAACGTTTCTTAGTAACGTTAGCTCGCTATGAGCTAAGCTCTAACGGCCCCGGCATAAGTTGGAGCTTCCGTCGACAGCTTTTCAAGCTAAAAGCACGACAAAAATAGCTTAACATTTAAAAACCTTTTCCAGCTTCACAGTTGCTTGTTGTGTTATTTCCACTAAGTTAAATACAAAAAAAAAATCCAGCGCAGGTTATACAAACAGCTTAGCGATGAAAATGTTAAAAACCTAATAACTTAAAGGGGGTATATTTTGTAGGAAAACCCAATATAGCTTGCCTATCTCATGTTGAGCTTCACTTTTCAGCGTTTTAGTCTTAGTTGCTTAGCAACCACGAGCTTCAGTTTTTTTCGCTTCTTTGTTTTGACTTTGGTATAGATGAAGAAAAAACGCAACCTACGTCTTACGGATGACAATTACACTTTTTCAATCTATATCTACATGGAAAACACAGCAATTTCACCGTGTCTGCTTAGGAGGTTCAATTTAAGTTTTGCGGCCAGCCACAGGCGGTGCCCCAGTGGCCTAATGGATAAGGCACTGGCCTCCTAAGCCAGGGATTGTGGGTTCGAGTCCCATCTGGGGTGAGCTACTTTTTTCTTTTTTATTTTTCTTTGTGATTTGTAGGATATAGTTCTTGTTTCTTCACGTATTTAAATTTCAAGTTCATCCAAACATTTACTAATGTGCAGCTGTGATATATTGAAATCCAACGTGACGCAATACATGCAAAGTAAGGCCTTCAATCCCAATAGTTGGAGTGATACACAATTTTCTATTTTTTTGTGGCAAATAAAAGTTTAAAAAGTATGCTTTTTATCCCACAACCACATGCCTTCAGAGGAAACCTATTTTTACCTGTATGTAGAAAGTCATGTTTCAGCTTTGAAACGTGACTTTCTGCATCTTTACATGATCTCCTCTTGGTCATGTAAAGAGAACAATCTAGAAGAATCCATTCACATGCTGCTTCACCATCAATGCTGAATGGCTAGGATAATGACATCACTGATGCAAATCATGCAAAAGAGTTTAGAAATCAACCCAACTTGCAAACAAAGAAGAAACTGTGTTCTCAGAATGTCTTGGAGAGCTGATTTGAGTAACAAATTAGATGTACTTAGTGAAGAATGAGAGTTTTATGCTTGTTTTGCTGCTGTCTTGCATGCTAACTTTCTTTGGAAATGTACAAATCTGTAGAAATTGACATTCAAATTCAAAGATATTTTATTGATTTCAAAGGAAATTTAAATGTTGTAGCTCATTTATTCAAAGTCTTCAAAGAGTTATTGCAGGCAGTGATGACTGTTGGCAGGAAAGATCTCCTGTAGCGGTTTGTGTTACAGTGAATTTGAAGAAGCCTCTGAGTGAAGGTACTCGTTTTTTCCCAAGACAGTCTAATGAAGAGGATGGTCAGGGTTGTTCATAATTTTCTTGACCATGAAGAATCATTCTTTGCTTTTTATAATCACCTTGATTATTGGAAATTGGATCATTTTGGATTATGATTAAAAAAATGTTGTCACTGATGGTGTTCCATAAATGCTTCACTTTGGTTTCTAGATTCTTGGTTCTTTATTTTACTGTTCATGTATTGGTTTACATATGTTTTCCAGTATTTGTAGCATTGAGATCTGTTTAACCTCTTCTCATCAACTCCTTTTCTCATTTTTTTAAACATTTTTATTTATATAAATATTCATTATTTACATTACATTCAATAAATATTCATTTATAAATATATTTATGCAACTAAACCAGGGGTCTTCAGCCTTAACAATCCAAAGAGTAATTTGTGCCTTCACTCCAGCTAAATAAAATTTGTTTAGTTTTTTTAAAAAGACAGCTTTTATTTTTGATAAATTTTTATTAAAGAAAACTTAGTAAATATTGTAGCTGCCACAATTTAATTTATATTTTTAGACTCAATGTTGCAGAAAAGAAATAAAGTAATTCATTTTTTATTAACTGCAATCTGCATAATCTAAACAGGAATACTATTTCTCCTTCAACATTTAAATACAAATGCTTTATCATATTCAGCCACATTCATATTTAGCATTATAAAAGTATGAAATCCTGCTGTCAAATTGAAAATGTAAGCTCTTTATATTTTGCATTTTAATTCCTGCATGTGGCATAAACTCTATGAGTAAATTTGAATAATTTCTTGGACATATGGGAGAGAAACTAAAGACAGAAGTATTAATCTGAGACTAATACTCACCTTTGTATATTGATAGTATCAACATTTAGATTGATATGCCCAGCCTTACTCATGAGGACTGACACAAATTTTCTTACGACTTTTCAGATTTTCATCTGTAAAAATATTTTATAAATCATGCCCTGTTTTCCTTCTACTTCACCATTTATATTGGTCTGTCTCTCTAAACGCTTATAAAGTTTGTGAGAATGAAAAAGTGAAAACAAGCAATAAATTGCTTGCAATAAATTCCTTGAATGTTGCTTTCCAAATGAAATCTTATCCAGGTAGCCTTACAAGAAGAAAAGTCTTGAAGAAAAGCACAAGCTAAGTTATGATGCAAATTAATTTTTCCTCAGGGCAGCCTTTGAAACACTTTGAATATTCATCACAAAAGGATTTGTTTCAAAGGCGAGTTTTGCTGCTTTGTTTAAGAACTCATGGATAGTATTTTTTGTGTATGAAAATGTGAATTCTTCAATGTCTGTAAAGGAAAGGGTAAAATCAGCGAGTCAGTCAGTTGCTCTTGTGCAAAGCCACCGTCAGGATGGAGAGGATCGTCTTCACGCTGCTCATTGCCACAAATGCCTGCTGTTGGTGTGAGAAATACAAGTTTGTCGAGGAAAACAAAAATTGGCCTGATGCTAGGAAACACTGCATGGATAACTTTACTGACTTTTTGGCTCTCACCAGTGAAGAAGAGGAGCAGGTGTTCAAAAAATTTGCGAATGATGACAAGAAAGGATGGATCGGCCTCTACTGGGATAAGCCTAGTATCAAGTGGAAATGGTCCGGAGGGGAATTTGTCACCTACCACAACAATCTCGACTTATCGGTCAACCTGACTGGGACAGACCCGCCACGCATCGCTCAAAATGCCTTTTGGACCAGCTCTGCATGGGAATGGAGATCAGGAGACGACCGCTACAGCTTCTTCTGCGTGAACATGGTGCCAGTAGCGGAAGAGAAGACCTGGGAGGACGCTTTGGATCACTGCAGAGAGAAAAACACCGACCTCCTCAGCCTGCTCTCTTTGACAGAGAGTCTTATGGGTCAAGGAGAGATCCAGTCGTCCGACTACACCAAGCAGGTGTGGATCGGCCTGCGTTACCTTGGGAACAGCTGGATGTGGGTGAACGGAGACCCGATGCCGTACGAGGCCTGGCCAGAGGGAGATCAGGACCACATGTGTCCGATGCTGAGACGCTGCGTGGCTTTGACCAAACAGGGGGCCTGGGAGAGCAGGGACTGCCAGGAGAAACACAGCTTCATCTGCGCCTGAGTCTGGCTTCCAAACACTTCACATATCTAACTGCTCTGGTTTAGGCTGGTTTGGTACCATCCCTGGTTATTCTGGCTTAATCAAACTCTAGTTTGTTTGTCTAGAAAGTCTGGTTCGTTTGGGGAAGTGTGAATGTGCAACCAGACTCTGGTCCACTTAAAAACGTAGGTCTCGGTTCGATTAAAGTGAACTATAACCCAGGGCATTCTGGGTAAATACAACAAAAACAAACTCACGTCTAGCACTAACGGGAGAAATAGTATCCGATCTTAAACCAACAACAAAAGAGAAATACTACAACTGCTAAAATCTGACTTCACTGAGTTTTAGTTTACATTTTGTGTTGTTTCTTTCAGTGGTTCAAGTGAGGAGGGGAACAGCTTTTTCAAAGAGTTTAATTTGTTTGACACAGTGCAGCCTGTAAGTGAACTGCACCAGCTGAAAATATAACAATTGTAGTAATTTTTTGTCCCCATTCAAACCAAGTCTATCAGACTATCAAGTGTGGAAACACCCTTAGTAGAGTTTATCTGTTGTTACTCATATTTATTTCTGGCTACATTTATTCTGTTTTATGATATTTATTCATTTATTTTGTTGTAAAACTCAAAGGAACATGTAGAATATGGATCAAGATCACTTAGAGCTTAATGCAAACTCAAAAAACACTGCTTGCTGTATGTATCAAAAATAACTTAAAAGAAATTTGACGTCAAAATTTGATGCCTTGAATTTAGGACTCTGTCTCTTTAAGAAGCTTCTACTCTTTCCAACGCTCTGCTCTCAATAAACACTGGTGTAAAACTTTTGGCTGATACATCATACTTCTTCTGTTTTTTCATTTTTTTTCCATAATGAACTTTTAATGGACATTTAATCGTGATGTTGCTCTAATCAAATAATTTCATGTAACCTTAAACTTATGCGCATGGCATTCTTACACTCTTATTATTATGGTTCATCTACTTGTAGACTAACAAAAAGAATGACAATGATTGAAGTCAACTTTTTCTTAAGGAAAAACAACCATTTTTATATATATATATATATATATATATATATATATATATATATATATATACACAATATACATACATATATATATATATATATATATATATATATATATATATATATATATATATATATATGTTTCTCACACTCTTTACATTTACTGTTTTACTGTGTGTTGTTCTTATTGTGCTGTATAAACTTAGGTGAATCAGACAATGACTCTTTCATCTTTGGTGTTTTATTCATACCAGTTCACAACGTATGAACTCAAGAATACGATGTGTGCTCACAAGATCTGATTTCTGAGAACTACAAGTGCATAAAATGTAATATTGTTGGTAATCTTTATTGTATCTTTGGCTTCACATTGTAGTTAAAAAATATAAAACACATGATGCATAATAAAAACAAGATCACAAACTGACAACGGACTCAACTTCAAGTCTACATAATGAACTGAGGATAAAAGAGGCATAAAAACACAAAGATCAACCAATAAAGGTTTCAAGATGTATGAATTCATTAATCACTTCATAAAAACAAGATAAATGCTGACTTATTGACCAATCACGAGCAGTCCTTTACTCTTTAATTAGCAAACAAATCACTTGTTTTACACTTTTCAATTTAATAAGTTTATCATCATTGTGATTAAACAAGCAGATTACTTCACTGTGTGATTTGAAGCCAACCAGTATCACATCATTTACATACAAAGATGGTAATGTAAATTTGTAAGTTGCATCTCATTTGTGGAGAAATCCCCTGAGGTGCCTCTGTATCCAAATAACAGAGGTCACCACAGATTGGTGGTTCCAAATGCCACAACAAGCAGTGTCTGCCGGCGACGTCTTCATTCTACCGTGTGGTTGATAAAAATGGCTCCTGGTCCACATGTTTCTACCATTTAGATCAAGGGCGTAGGTTCGGTCTAAGTTTTGGTGGGGACCTTGGTGGGGACCT